>NC_052504.1:14498499-14805999 GCF_014356525.2 Nilaparvata lugens
AGCCCCTGACAACCTGCTAGTACACTCCACAATGATGTTCTCAAGCTATTAGCACATGTAATTAGAATGTTTAATAATTTAACATTCGCACTAATTTAACAGTTGTGTTAATGTGCAAATGTTGTTTTCTTGTTTATACAAAAGGATCTAGGAGGTGCTGAGGAGAGGGAGAAGCTCTCCCCTTGTAAGCCCAATTCACGTGATATAGAATTATACTTTTCCAATAGAAGTCTCAGCATGTATATTTTGGGGGCGAACCTCCAATCTCTTTAGATCCCTCTCTTGACTCAATCCTGGATCATCTCGATTTCTCCAGAGAAATCATGTCAAAAGAAGAAAGCATCTTTCTGTGATTAGAATTACAATCATATTCATTAGAATAGACGATATCCCTCAGTAGAATTTTATAAAATATATTTTAAAGTCGTGACATTCTACAAATCTAGTGGCACATGAGTAAACCTATAAAATCCGTACGAATATTAACATAAACATTACTCGAGCAATCTTTTTAATTAATTTCACCTGAAGCTTTCACGCGCTTAGAAAAATTTCCCCGTTAAAGTCCTGTAGATCTCGATGAGTGGAGATATAATCATCTATCAAACCTCTGCTTGAGTACTCTCAATCTCCTTTAGCTCGAGTGAAGATTATTATTGACTAGTTTCTTTATAAAAACTTTGCATAAGTCAAGATTATCTATGCCCATCATAGTTTCCTATGAATTTGAAAATCGAGATCACAAGACAGCTGAACTGTTAATTGAAACTAGACTTATGGTGTGACACCAAGTATCCTTAAGTATCCTTGTGTCCTCAAGTATATCCCGTCATTAGTTGATTATGGAATCAATTTTTCCCGTCATGAGTTGATTATGGAATAAATTCTGTTCTATTACTGTTTAGTAACATTATCTTTTACGTTTTTTTCAGCTCTGTTATTCAATTCGCACACTTGACCCCACTTTCTTGCCACCTTGGCTCACGCTCAAGTCACGTAAGTTTTGAATTATCCTAAAATTATCAAATTATGATTCCGCAACTGATAATTTTTCATTCATTTCGCATTCTCTTCTCTTTATTTTGGTACAATTCAACTTACTCCATTATTAATCCTATTCAATCAAGTTTCTATCTACTAATGCTCATATTAATGCTCATATCTACTAATGGTCAATTCGCACACTTGACCCTACTTTCTTCCCACCTTGGCTCACGCTCAAGTCACGTAAGTTTTGAATTATCCTAAAATGATCAAATTACGATTCTATTGTAACTGATAATTTTTCATTCATTTCGCATTCTCTTCTCTTTATTTTGGTACAATTCAAATTACTCCATTATGAATCCAATTCAATCAAGTTTCTATCTACTAATGTCATATTAAGTTTAACGCCAAACTAGTTTACATGAGGATATGGTTGCATCTATGATAATGCTTTACATTCAAGCTCATGAATCACCGTTTGAGGGTGTCTGTGTGCACACAGCGGTCTGGCGTTTCGAGTTCCAGCAGTAATAGAAGGGTATAGATAATCTCGTATATTATTTAATCCAGTATATCATTTATATCCTACTGAAACCTTTTTGACTGCTGACCGTTCTCTGTGTGCACTGTGCACACCCCGTGAACTCGGATGCTTGGTGCATAAGGCCCTCAGTATCACCCATATGCAGAAATAATGATGCAATTATTGTTGTTACTACAGTTCGACCCCAATAACACGTATCTCGAGGAACCAAGAAAAAAGCGTGGAGTTGCTCCTTTGTAACTTAATACCATCTGTCACAACTTTATTGGGTATCGAGAATCGAGTAATAGAACTGAGTCGGATACCGTAATAATTATTCTATCAACTTCTCTTTCGCCTGAGAGAGAATGTTCTGTTATCAAAAACCTCACTATAGTAAGGTCCATGTTATGATGGCAGTGGAGGAAGATAGGAGAACAGTGTTGCCGATTCTCTGCCTTGCCACTACCTTCTATAGGGGATAGCTAATACCGGTTATCCAATTTAATATTAACACTTCATTATTTTTTAAAATAATCAACTATAATGTAAACCATCAATCAACTATATAGTTTATAAAGTAAACAATAATCAACTATAAGTATTCGTCAAGAAAATATGTTTTTCAATGGTAAAATGAAAAACTTTTATAATTGAGATGAAATATTTGTTAATTTATTATATTTCTGCATTGTTAAAAACAATCTGGCAACGTTGCAGTGCTAGAAAGGATAGCGCTATCTGCTTTGTTGAATGATAGACAAGGATAGCAACACCAATGTTATTCAAATATTGCCATTTTAACGTGTACGTACCTCACTATAGAATCAAGTTATAACATAGTACAGGTGATCAATATACTGTACCTGAGTGGGAATATGTCAATCATGGATTGATAATTGGATGCTCTACCATCAGGAATGATTTTCTCTAGCTTTAGAAAGTGGGAAATTGGGATGTTTCTTTTAGTTGAGTAGTTAGCCACCAACACATTTATGCATTTTGAATCTTACACCTTTTTCTGTGTTGTCTGATGGTGATAATGATGCTGATGAAACAGTCTGGTTACGTGTTATTCCACTTGTCACGAACAAACACTACTTGAGTAGTTGTCCCACTTTTTGTTTCTATCCAAAGCTAGTTGTTTGCCTGGGACGCTGCACTCAATTAAAAGGTGTTTACTGCCAGAATTTCACTCGGAAGAAGAAGTCACGTCCACAGCCTGGCTCAGTTTAGATTTCTACTGGTGGCATCTAGGGCAGGCAGGCACTGTTTTGTTTCAAGCAAGCATTTTTAAGTGCTCACGTTTATTGGAACTTTATGGTCGCACCCAAGAAATAGAGGATGCACTTTTATAATCAAATGTATAACATTCCTCAATTATCAAACTAGTTCACTTTCTTTCTAAGTAATTGACACATGAAATCTGTTGAGCATTATCAATAAATTAAATTTAGACATATTCATGACCGCAAGCATGTGTGTGTTTTCTGTTGTTTTATAGATGCTATCAGTCTCCTTACCTTAGAAAGACATATTTCCAGTCAGGATAGTGTTGAAAGTAGGCCTACTGTAATAATGATTTTCAACATTTCCCATAATATAATTTGATAATTTGTTGTGATCTAATTTTTTACTATCAATTTTACTTTCGAGAAAATATTTTACAATCTCGGGTGCTTAAACTTACCATTGTTCGCCTTTTGTGAGAGAATTCGAGCAGAAAAATATACGATGATAACAAGGTTGATAAGTCAACCTAAGAAAAGTTCTTATACTTTGCGATGATACCACGTTCATGACAATAATAAAAATCCTATAAATCCTTTTTCCTTATTGGTGAATCCTTAATTAAAGCTGATCACGGGAATAAAATTTTTATTGTTTTATAAAAGAGAACTGTTCATTAGAGGCTGCAATCAATTAAAACCACAAGTGTATAGTTTTTATGGTGAATGGACACTCCCAAAATAACATAACACAGTTTTCTAGTATCGTGGTCTCAGAAACCCATAAGACTTGCTCTACTAATCTGTAATATTATTAATTTCTTTAGTAGCTTCATCCATATTTTCAAGATACCAAGTTAGTGTCCTTCCATAAGCACTAATTGACAGAAATTTAATTCCATGAAGCTGCTAAACTTCTGCTAACTGAAAGCAGCAGGCAGATAATCTGTGAAGCAGAGGAGACACAGATTCGTGCTTTATCGTATTTTTACACGATAGCAAATCCTTTCTCTTAAAAAGGAGGACGCCTCTGTTCTATTCCTGGGTATCAGTAAAACTCTTTTCAGGTTTTTTATTTCTTTCTACCGTTATAATATAATCACAGCCGACAGAGTTCCTTTCCCTGTTCCGTTTATAGAGTATTTAGCTGAGTGCCATTTACATTTTACTTGAGAGAAAGCCTTGCAAAACTGTTGCCGTTTGTGCGTTATCAATTACTAAGAAATAACCTTCTCCTATGGAATGCGAATAGTTTTACTCATTCACTAAAAATAATTTTAATATAATGAACTCTTGATGAATTGTTCAAGTGTTGGCTAATTATAATGTGTTCTAAATTCCTTTCAAAGTTACAATTTTCACTGTTTCTTGATAACATAATTGGTATTCATTCGAAATGGCAGCCTCTGTTGGAATAATAACGGAAGCTATTTAGAAATATATGAAAAATACAGGATTGAGTCAATTTTTTTGCATTTGTGGGATCCTTGGAAATGAATGTATAAATTCTCTACTTGTCACAAATTTATGTATTACATTAGATTTTCCAATACTTTACACCTTCTACTATGATATTACAATGGAATATTTTTAATATACCATAGATTCTTTCTCCTTATTGGTGAATCCTTGATATTAAAACTGATCACGGGAATAATATTTTTATTGTTTCATAAAAGAGAATTGTTTCATCAAACTTCTTACATTTATTAAAAATAATGACATTTGATCCAAGGTTTGAATTCCATGTATAAGTTAATACTAAAACCGAGTATACTAATTGTTTGAAGGGCATTTTCTAATCCTAAATTCATACCATTATCCACGTACAAAAAATTATTATCAAATACATATCTTGAAATAATTGTGAATTTATAAAATATTTGACAATTAGCAAGTGAATATTATTGTGAGCCTTATTACAGCTTTTCAGGACTCTGTTGCTCGATATGTTTACATTTTCAATTTGTTATAATCATTGAATTATTCTATTTAGTATAGAAGCGTAGATTCCTGATGAACTTTCAATTCTATTAGAAAAATTTAAAGCTTAATTTGGTAATTGGTATTTTGACTATAGGCCTACTTGCTACTTGGATAACTGTTATGAACTTATGAAGCCGTTGATTGAAATAACCAATATAATAGCTTAATTTATATAGGCAATACATACTTCATCGACTTACATCAACATGACTGTTTGATATCATTATTGAAATACTTGAATTTGATTACATTGTTTGAAGGGTGTATTATGTATTTAGTTGAATCCAATAAATTCATTTCCCATTATTGAACCATTCCTCAAAAAATGAGCTCTTGAAAAATTATTATTAAAAAAAAACCGTGAAGACAGAGGTTTTAGATTAGAGAGATCAATCGGTTGTGATTGTCTTATCTTCACGACAACAACTTCTCAACTGGAGCAGAATCGAGCACAGTTTTGCCAAAGCTGCTCCACATAATGATGTAAGGTTTCCCACAGTGGAGCTGGCTCAACTATTCGATTTCATCACAGAACTCAGTTATCATCACTGATATTACAGAGTAGGTGACGCATCCCAGATCTGAATTATGATATGGATCTTGTCAAACTAGATTGTGCCAATGAGAGCGTTGAACACGTGGTGTGAGAACCAAGTCGGGTTGCTCTTACAACTTTGCCCGCTACTACCACACCTCTAAATAGTCAGCTACATTGATAGGGTGAGTACTATGTTGTAGTATGTAGCTCAGCGGAGGTTCTGGGTGCCTGGTTTCCTTGTGGAGAGGGGAAGGGGACTAGTTGTCTGTCGGTTAGTAGGCAAGCCGCCGACAACTAGTGAAGCCTTGCATATCGATTGTGACCGGTCGAATCGCCCGCGGCTCCCCGATACACGCACCCCCCTCTCCCACTCCATCTCTCTCACTCCCGTCCCCCAAAAGACCTGTGTTCATTAACCCCTTTCCTCCCGAAAAGAACTGTTATCTTAGCAGTTTCGCAACACGTTCATAGACGACCCATATTTATTTCACTTTGCATGTTTCATTTTTTGTGTTGTTTTTTGCACGAACCCGGCCTGGGTCTGAGCCAGGAAGGTAGGTACCCTGGTGGCGGCGGCGGCGACGTTTCAGAACCGGATGCCTGGTTTGGTCCCTCCGGCTGTTACCTCACGCCCCGCCCCTTACGCCACATGTGAACCATCAAGGTATCGCTATCATTTTATTGTAGTTAAGTACTACAATAGTAGTAAACATAATATACATATTGGTATTGTTTTATTCTAAAAGATTGATTTATTCTATGGTAGTACTTGTATAGGAATATCCTTGTAGGTATTATGGTAATAATATTGCAGGAGGGTATGATTGGAGACGCACAAGGATTACGGATCCGGCATAAGTCTCCTCCAGAACCCGGAAATCATGAGATTATCGACTGCTCTAGATATTTTATTGTAGCTAAGTACTATAACAGTAGTACTTGGATAGGATAAATCTACCTAGTAGTATGGTAAGAGTATTGCATTATACATGATTACGGATCCGCGAAATGTCTTCTCCGGAATCCGGGAATCATGAGATTATCGACTACTGGTTCGGAACCCAACTGGAACTGCAAATTCACTCATCTCTCATCATTATCCATCTCATTACCGACACACAAGCCTGGAGATCATGTGGGCATCATCCTCACCCTCAGCAAGTTATTCAAAAGAGCGCATCCTATTTCTGGCTATGAGGAATGTTGTTGAGATATATTCTTATACTCTGCAAGAGTATTATAGCATTGTGATTCCAGAGCTGTTAATCGGTTTAAGAATAAAAAAAATTGAGTATAGAATAAATTTGATCTGCCTGCTCAAATACTGAGAAATGTCAACGAAGCTTCAGTAAATAAATAAGACTCCTAGGCCCGGTTGCAAAAAAGCCTGTTCAATTTTAACCGTGATTAAATGTCACGAAAACCAATCCGAGTAGGCTTCCCTTCATAAAATCTGTCTCTGAATGGTTCTCCTAGAATTTAATCATGATTAAAATCAACAGGCTTTTGTGCAACCCGGCACTAGAATTTCAGAAAATAAAAAAACATTCTGAGTCTGAAAAGGACAGTACCCAAGCAAGAAGTAACTGAATTAGTTACCGAATCAGTTGTAATCAGTCACAACAGAATTAGGCAAGAGATGGGCAACTTGTGATGAGAACATTATTTATGCCTAGAGCATAGCATTTCTTTATCGTCTGTCTATCTAATGTCCTATTCATCATTTTTTGAATAAGATCTCACATCACACCGAATCATTTAGGCTCCCAACATCATATTAAAAAGCAGTTCCATTGCAATAATTAAGAACGACTAGCTAGTTGATAGTTTGGCCTAGCTCGTGTTCAATAAAAACAGAGGAAATATTATGTATTTACTATGTTTGACGAAAAAAAAATGATAGGGCGGCTAGTGGGCTGATAGGTTATAGGTAATGTGATGGCTAGTGATGCTAATGTTGAGGATTGTGTGAAAATGGGCAACAGGAGAGAAGGGTCGGTGTGATTGTGCCAGTGTCAGTATGCAGTATCATTATCAGTGTCAGTGCAGTATGCAGTAACAATATTAGAATCAGTGTCAGTATGCAGTATCATTATCAGTGTCAGTGCAGTATCATTATCAGTCAGTGCAGTATCAGTATGCAGTATCATTATCAGTATTCAGTGTCAGTATGCAGTATCAGTGTAGTATGCAGTATCAGTGTCAGTGCCCCAGTGATCAGCCGCACTGGGTCACGGCCACGGCCGCCGGCTCGACATCCAAATCCAAATTCCGCAGCTCTCTCACTCATACTCTCTCTCTCTCTCTCTCCTTCCTCTCTGCCCAATCGGTGGCATCGTTTCACTCGTCAATCCACTTGCAATTTAAGCGAGGAATTTGCGACTGGATGATGATTATGATAATAGCAGTGTGGTGAGCACTGAATCAATTCATCATCATTTTTTTTCAAGCGAAAAACGGCCCACTTTGAAGTGGTAACAATGTCAATGAGAATCTATAGTCTATCATACTGTAATATGTACTACTTTTCCTACTGAAGTTCTAATTAATTATGAATTGTATTAAAAATTAAATGATAATAATCATTTTACTGACGCTGAGTTGCAATAACAGGGTTCTATCCAATGTACCTAGAATACAAATGTATTCTAGGTACCTTGGTTCAATCCACATGAATCAGCTGTTCATACCTGCTCATCATTGTGCTGAATCCGGATGTGATTGATCTCTCTTGAATCAACTATTCGTGGAAAGGATCGGAATACCTATGTATCATGACACTTGTAGATATAATATGTTATATAAGGCTGGGCGTACACCGGTTAGACAATACTAGTCACGTTTAGTCACAATACATCACATAGTTGCTTATGAAGACATGTCTAATTGCAATGACTAATCAGTGTGAGTTGCGTCATAAGCAACTATGTGAAGTATTGTGACTAAACGTGTCTGTTCAAGTCTTGTCTTGTCTTGACCAACTGGTGTGCGTCTAGCCTTAACACATCAGATAACATCAGTACCTATCTATACAGATTCCAACATCCTATCACTGTGTCTTATTACTGTAATCATGAAGTCCACGCTTTCTACTCTTTAATATGTCCACTGTAAGACTGCAACAATCAATTCATTCCAATAAATAAAAGCATCTCACTTCTCTATGGACCATGTGATTTCCAATTAAACCAGCTAAATCTCAGGAAGAATGAGGTAACATTTTGTGAAATCAGT
This sequence comes from Nilaparvata lugens, assembly GCF_014356525.2. Classification (NCBI taxonomy): domain Eukaryota; kingdom Metazoa; phylum Arthropoda; class Insecta; order Hemiptera; family Delphacidae; genus Nilaparvata; species Nilaparvata lugens. Next base: position 14,506,997 of record NC_052504.1, read on the forward strand.
CCTATGCTACGAATATCAGGATCCTTAGAACCTGACATATTTTCATGACAACAGTGCTGCAGATCTGGAGAACGATAGAATTTATTCAAGTCATCATATTATATATTTTTTCAACTTTTTCTCTATTTTGTGGATCATGTTCTTTCTTATTCGTGAACTTTTTATTTTTACTCTGCGCTGTTTCTGCTCCTTAACTCTTATAGCATCTTACCAACTCCTGCTCCTTAAAACTCCTTTGAATGGACTCGTATTTGGCCTACCCAAGCAGTATCAGGCAATCTTTTTGTTGAATCACATTATACTATGGTTGAGAGAAAATATTGTTATTAGATCGTTGTTTGGTATGCAACTTTACTTTTTCGTCTCTTGTTATTATGGTTAACTGTTAATCGATAGGATATTCCTGCATCCTTGTTTATGAGTTTATGTACATTATATATAGTTTCTCAAGAATAGTCTATTACAAATTCAAACTACAGTAACTTAATAGTTTTATGTACAGTATATACGAAATAATAGACTATTATAGCCTAAAATCCTTACCATATAAGTAAAATTGAATTTCAGTTTTTGATTATTTTATTCCCTTGAATAGTTTACTTTATATTTTTATTTACATTAAATGATTTCCAGGTTGAATAATGACCATCCTTACACAATAGACGCACACCCACAAAAAATGTAAAAATGCAAATTTAGATCCCCCTCATAAATCCTGAGAATTAAAAAAAAGTCGTCAGTTGTCATTTCAGAGTTAAAACACTGTAGCTGACCATTTTTGCCCCCGACAAGACTTTCAAATTCAAAGGAGGATTCCCCCTTGGGCACCCCTGCTTCAATTTCAATTGGCTATAAGCTGGAGTCTAAATTAGCATGAATATTATAATGTACATTAATAATGAAATTGGGACTATTCCAATTATTTTTGTGGCTGTTAAATCTTTATAGAGGAATAATTATTGTCTTCATCCTCTTCAGACTACTGACTAATTTATTTGGCGAATGCAGTTATTTTTAATTGACTTTCACTGGACGTCTGAGAAACTCACGAAACGGCATTGATTCGAAAACTGCAATAGATAGGATTTCCGTTTTGGAACGGAAAGAATTGGCCTAACGTGATAGAGGAAGTTGAATGCACTAATAGGATAGAAAAAGTAGAATATCAAATAGCCGTGAAAGGAGAAGTAGTGACCTCGAAACGATAGGAATTCATTTGTGATAAACAGTCCAGAACAAATCTGATAAAAACGTCCACATTCATGAGCGAACAGAGAAAGTAAGATGTTAGCAATGCGAGCAAGTGCAGTTGATTGGCTCCACAAAACTAATTATTCATGCTAGGTAGATCCAATTGTCCATCAGTATCTCGTGAAAATTAAATTAAATATCAAAACATATTTTGTGCGATATCCGTTCCACTTCTTGTGATTGATTTCAGTTTTCTAATATAAATTCAAAATCATTCACTCCATTCAAATGTCCTTTTATTACCGAAGCACCATCATTTACGCCTGACCGAAGCATTTCTCAATATTCAAGTCATTTTCATCCAAGAAGTGTAATTTTTGAGCATGGAGCTTTTGCAGAAAGCTAATTGAGTTCAACAAATCCTGAATACGTTCAAACATTCTTGATTTGCTTGTACATCTGATACAGACAGAAATTTGTTCATTTTTTGTGATTTCTCGGGCTTCAGCAACAATTAGAGAAAACCCCATCGGTCTCTCCATAGACATCATCAAAACATTTTCAAACTATTACATCAGAAATTTGAAGGAACTCATTTTGAAATTTTTGACATATTAGCTTCATTAGGAGACTAGCAGGTAACCCAAGCTTCGCAAGGGTCTATTTTAAAACTTGACAAACTGAAAACTTGACGTAATGAAATTTTGAAGAATTGAGAATCCCCGGTTAATTAAGAATCTATATGCAAAATTTCAAGTTAATTAGTCCAGTAGTTCAGACGTGATAATGCGTCAAACATATTTTCTTATCACGTACGTGTATAAGCCAGTTCTTTACTTTATTATAGAATAGATCACCAAATAAGAATTTATCATTAGAATAAACATTTCAGTAACTGTACCAACTCTACGAAGTTCCCTTCAATTTTACTTTCAAATTCTTCAGCTTTTTTCCATAAAGGACGCATCTTTTTTCCCAAAGATAAGAGATTAGCAACCTTGTGTGGAGAGCCCAGCCATGTAGGAGTCGTTCGACATTGTCGTGCGTCCCCGGAATAGCCACACTCTCAACATAGGATCCATACACATTACACTGCCTAGAGATCCCAAAGAGTAAGGCTGAGTTTTTTGAGAGAAATTTGCTCCTGTCTACTCATAGTATACCCTATCTACCTATACCCTATCAAGAGTACAGACAGTCTGCACCCTTCCATCTTAATAAGTGGTTTGAAATGAGCTATAACTTTTATTTGAAACATTTTTTCATAAAACCATTTAAACTATTTCTCGGAAAAATGTTAGCATTCGAGGATAACAATTTTCTCACCTTATTTAGTAACAACTGCTGAACGCTAATATTTTGCTAAAAAGCTTAAGACAACAATATTGTAGGGTATTCTTTTGTAAATACAATGGAATCATATTCAGATCCATAACTGAAGAGCTGAGATATCAACTACCTAAGAAATTCTTGCAGAGTGAAACTTTGACGGGGTATTCTTCACCAGGGGTAACCTTTGGGGAAGCAAGAGGAGTATGGGCCAGGACCTTGACATAATAGTTATCAAAGGGGGAAATTGGCCTGATCCGAATCTGTTCTTAGTTGACTGGACTATTATTTGTTCAACATTTAGTTCCAGTAGTGTTGAAAATATTGATTAATACTGTATTTGACTATTTTCCACTGTTTGGAGCTAGCTCGTCGTACTTTGTATTGTTATAGTGTGATTCACACTGTTACAATGTTTTGTATTGTCTTAGTACGAATTTACTAGGGTAGTTTTTTTCAACCTCCGATTGGCCATGAATGAAAGACGAATGAATGCGCGTGGCCGGATTGTCGATTCCGGAAGTCACTTCAACTTATCGTCAATTTTTCGACACCATCCACGCACAAATACATCACTCATAATGTTTTCTGCGTCAATTTGAATCATTCTTCTTCGTTAGATTTGTGCTAAATTATTGTCTTTTGCTCGCAAAAACGAGTAACGCTACGCAACTAGCACTCAGCGGTAGACTCAAGTGTGAGGAGCCCAAGTTTCTGGGTCTATAATCTACAATAATTGACGATCTTGCCGCACTGATTACAGGATGATAAGCTGTTCATTTCTGAGAAAATCGCCCCTACCGCTTTTGTGTGTCTTATGATATGTGATCGGAGGTTGAAAAATTGGTAGTAGATGGTACCATAAAGTAAGTAAATATTATTTAAAATGTATGAATTCAGGGCTACTTTCTTGTATTTATAAAATAGAATTATAGTACTCTTTAAAATTAATAAAGATAGGGTAGATAGAGTTGATAGATAGGAGCAGCTGCTAAAATAATTTACTTGAAGATTTTATTTAAAATAACAAAACTATTAGTAAACATTTATTTTTATAACCTGACGATGGTGTGATCACCGAAAATAGTAGTTACGTTACAATTTGTATTCTTGTTTTTTAATATTTTATTAATTTTAAAGGGTACTATAATTCTAAGAATTGAACGCCTCACCACTAAACTTCCAGTCATCAACTACTAAATGCCTGACAACAGTCGTCTTCACAATGAACTGTATTAAAGGTTGAGGTTGAGGATATGAGGGAAACAAAGAATACAACACATGTCGTCGTCTACTATCCTTATAGTGATTTGATAGGATACGGTAGTAGGGCTAGTGCAGTTGTTGCAATTGAATCGCCTTATTGGGGAGAACTCCTGGCTGGAAACGGTGCAGCTATAGAACGGGTCACAGACGGACTGCTGTTTCTCACAATTTAACACCAATCCACACATGCTCGCATTTTACATCAACTCAATCAAATTATCGAGCACGTCATTCACGATAAGGAAATATTTCTATTGAAATATAATTATTCATGATATGGAATAACATGAGAAGATTCGGAATAGAAAAATAGAATCATTCAACCATTATGGTGTGTTTACTTTACATCAGTTCAATTTATATTATTATTAGTTTTTATGCAAGTCTGCTGAGCTAGAAATTGATTTCTGTTGTCCAGTGTCTACTCATTTCCCTCACTCAATTGAATGCTGGATCGAAGGATAAAATTCTAATTTGAAGTGGTGAGCAGTTATTTTTCTGATCAGCCATTCACGATTAACTGAATGCATGGATTCCTGAAGAATGTAAGATATGCCTATAAATACTTTATTAGCCGTTGCACCCTTCGGGGAGTGCGTCGTACAAGCCCAATGACCGGCTGCTAGCCGGGGACGGGCTAGGTCTCGCCCTGTCTGCTCTCATAGTGCTACAGTCTGGTGCAAACATTGGTTGCCTACAATTTTATTCCTAAGATTGCTCAAATCGATATGTATGTTTTTCAGTGGTTCGGAGCGCACCTTACGCTGTATACAAAACTACGAATTATAGAGGTCGAAAAAAGCCAGCGCATCTATTTTACTACGAACTATCGAGCATACCGAAATACATTGCTCTACTACGAATTATAGATGTTTTTTCAAGGGACCAAGCATCCCCTACGAATTATAGAGGTCCGAATTATCGAGGTTTTACTGTATATGGTATATACACATAAGTGTATTTATCAAGAAAGGCAGTATGACGCGTATCAGTAAATTAATTTTGTGGTGTAAAAAATCAATTTGTACTAATAAGAAATAATAATCATCTGAAACAAACTTTTAGAACTACTCTACTTTCACTCAATTCCGTTATTGACTGAGAAATGCGTTTCAAAATAATTACCACAGATTATGGAATATGATTACACGGCCTCATGATTTTGAAAGAGAACCAACATTCTCTTTATGACCCATTAATTAGGTTGGACAAGAATGATACTCATTAGTGAACTTCTGTTTTCTCTATATTTAATACATGTATTAGATTCTTAGCCTCAACCTCCAGCAACTTATCAATTCTAAAGATAAGACTTATCAAGTAATGGAGCTTGACAAGTGACTGATATCTGAAACATTACAATCGACCTACTTATGGTTCAGTTAGGCTAATGCATTAGTTTGTACTATAATAATTAATTGAAAATCCAAATTAATAATCCGTTTATCTTTAGGATGTCGATTATTTAGAGAAAAAACGTTGAATGACTAATTTTATTGTTTGATGTTTTTCAGATAGAATCCTGGTTGAGCTACGGAATGCTGCCTCGCTGGTTCTTCCTGCTACTGTGTCTACTCGCTAACGGGGTAGGTCACCTATAGTATATTATCAAAAAATATTCTGTGTATGAACGAGGGGTGAGGAGTTCAGGTATTCGTTTGTATAATTTACTGCGAGTTCGGTAAAAATGTTGGTTTTCAATTGAAAAAAAATGTACTGTGCATATATATACTTACTCTGTTCAGGAGTTCAGAGACCACTATGAACCTCGAGATGGTAGATAATAGAATCATTTAATGATTGCTTAGAGACATGACAAATATCCAAACAACCCTTTTACAGGAGGTCAGTGAATGCAATGAAATGAATGAATGAATGAATGAGAATGAATTGCCTCTTGTGTTAGAGAATAGATAACAAAAAATACGCTTTTGAAACTAGAGTCAAACAGCTATTCATCTTTTTCTGTGAAATTGTGCTTGTAATATGCAAAAGATGAAAGGAAAAATAGGATACAGGATAGGACCTACAGCATACAACTACTGTTGTCAATGAGTTTACTATCTTTCTTGATCGGAAAAGAGTGGAAAAGCATACGAAAATGCTGAATTGGAGAGAGTTTCAACCAAGTTACAACCTTGTATAATGTTACATCTCTATTACTTTGGGCATGTTCGAGAGGGCATCATTGGGAAATCTAAGCGCTTCCTTTTTGGAACTGTGATCGTAATATGATATCGTAAATGATATCGTATCATCGTAAACAACGTTTTTGCAATCCACTGTAACAATAATTCGGGCCAAAATTTTGTATGAAATCAGTAGGAAAGTGCTTCCTTTTTAACTCTTAATGTTTAAACATAATTACGGTAAATTACGTATTTTGAAATGTGAAATGATGGGAAATTAAATGCCTGATCTTAACCAGAATGAGACCAATCTTTATGTGTGTATTTGAAGACAAAATGATTAAATCAATCAATCAAATCAGTATTCATTAAATTCCTAGAATCTAAAAATTATATTTCAATTTTGAGTAGGCTTAGCCAGGAACGAATTCAAGGATAGATACTATAGACGTTGAAAGCTTCTATCTTCAATTTTTTATCAAAATATAATAAAATATATAGTTTTTCTAGTTGAAATATCATTAGAGTCTAGAGTATATAAAAGTTATACTCCTCTATAACAACCTTCCCCCTTCCGAAACACGGACTTTAACCCGCTCCTGACAGAAGCATAGCAGCATCTGTACCGTATTTGACACTTGAATATACCTTCCAGCAGCGTCTGTATTTGCTAAAAGAATATATTTTCTACTTGGAAATAAATAGGTTAAATTTTGTAGTCGACTCATATTCGGTAACATCAAAATATAAAATTGAAATAAATTACTGTGTCATCTGTGTGTTGAGCTTTTTCTTCAGATATCCTTAAATTTCTCGAATATGGGTCTCAGTCTGAATTTGTTACGGAATAAATAGTTCTATCGGAAGTTGGCGACTGGGAAGAACCGGTAGGCGTCTAGGAAGCGACCAAATTTTGTTTACTTTCTTCGGTTGTCAAAAATAATTTAGGTAATTTAGGGAGCGTTGGTTGGTTTGCGGCCACTCCCCATTACCTCCCACCCCTCCCTAATTCGGTTAGCAATTAGCATGCGGTGGTCGTCCTCCTCCTCCTTCTCATCTTCTTCTTACGCGGCTGCCTCCATAATCGGTGTCCAAATAACTGTTGTTATTCTGGGCCACTGCCGGGTTGAGCTGACAAGTGACTACTACCTGTAAGTGTGCCGGTCGCCCTGAACCCTCATTTCCTATTTGAGCCCATTTTTCGCGTGGAAACATTCTAATCACTTTTATAATAAGCGGTGACCACATTTTCAAAGTCCACTGTCGCTGCCACACCCTTCTTCTGCCGCAGGAAACACTTTGTTGCTTCAATATCTTTCGATTATATCAAATCAAATTCTCTATTTGCCATGCAATTTTCAATTTATATCAGTGGAGATTTCAATATGTACTAAGTATTCAAACATCAGTTTTTCAAGGCTTCTGTTTTCATGCAATTCTGAGATTTGAGATTCGAATGCAATCTAATACCTTATGAACAATATTGACGGAATAAACTGTCGTTTAAAAGTCTGCTTGTAATCGGCCGACTCTATAGTCAACTGCACGAAAATAGTCCAATGTAAATTGGAAAGGACATTCTGATGCAATTTTCTCTTCTAAGGGCCGTTTGCACAGTGACAGTTTAAACTAAATTTAATTTTAAACTTGTTTCATTTTGAGTTAAAGCCACCAGCTGATTAAATCCAGTTTAAGCTTTGACTGTGCAAACGGCCCCAAGTAGTAGCCAGAATTTTCAAGTAGAATTCCTACAGCAAAAATATTGTAATTATGAATTCACTTGTTAAGACAATGTCCCGCAATGAAAGGCTGTTCTACTTTATATTATATGAATTCAGGGATTTCAGCGAAGGGAAAATTTATGCTGGTACAGTCCCACTGAAATTTTTAGCAATATTGTTCATGCAGGAAATTGCTCATTCATATCAAAAATTAAATCAAGCCATTATGTCATCTCAACAAATGAGAATCTCATTTTTTCACAGTATTTTTCTCATGGATAAAATCAAAAATCAATGGCTTATAATTATGTAACAATGAAAACTTCACCGAAATGAAACTAGTCTACACCATTTAGAGGAAACCCAAACCTTTGAGTTGAAAACTAAAGTTCAGGAAGAACTAATCACTTCTTCATTTCAGCTATTTATCTCTCCATTGGTCCATTCATGAAATCATCATGAATAGAAATTCATTAATCCCCTCATAGGTTAAAAATACTTATATAAAGTTGCCTTTGAAAATAATCATTTTAAGATTCTAAAGCGTTGATAAATGATTTTTAATCAATAATTTTTTGAATGACTCAAGTTAGTGATAGTGTTTTTTATTTTGTTGTATTGCTGATGTAAACAATAAAACTTGAAACTTGAACTTGAATATATGTTTGGAGAGGGAAGACATTACTCAAATTTCAAAGTTGAGAATTGACTTTTCTCGGAGGAAGAGAAATTTCTCTCAAATTTCTAAATTGAGGTACTCAAATTTCCAAGTTGAGAATTGACTTTTCTTGAACGTACCTGCAATTATCTCATCAAGTATCTCAATAAAAAAAGTATTAATCTATGAACTGTCCTAGTGACAAATTCGGTTTAATCGATTATTTGCATTTCATTCATCAAAGTGCAAATAGCATACAGCATAGGCATGCATAGATTTCGCAATGACTGCAGACAAAACACTGATAATCTAGTCAGGTGTATGCATGTGCGCCATTCTACAACACTGCTTCCGGAAACACAACGGATACAATCGGAATCGGAATAGGTATTTGAAACTAGTAATCGTGTTCGCACATGGAGAGGGGCAGGATGATGGGGGGGAGGTGTAGCCCGGTCACGCGGTCTCTAGGTCACACAAGGCGACGCGCGCATCTCATTGACAGTGGCCGAGTAGACGCGAGACGCAAGACCGGTCTCTCATTCCATTAACGAACAGGTCACGTGATACGAGGATGAAGACAGAGATGGAGTAACCCGGGTCACTCGGCCAAATGCCTCCCTCCTCACCCCTCAATCAACCACCAATAACTAAAACAAACCGTGCCGGCAGCCGGCAAATATCTCTGGAGAAACTTGTCAGTTTGTTAATCTACGTTTACCCCCCCCCCTACCATCCTTCCTAGTTCATTCTTCAACTGAAATCACCGTCGTTAAAGCTCTCGTCCTCTCGCCGGCGAGTCTCAAGACTAATCGAAATTTAAAACATGGTCATAAATATGACTGTCGCTATTCAATTTTCTCAGCCATAACGTACCGTATTGTATTTTTCAGCAAAGTTTCCTGTCCTCCAAGTTTATTCTTAGAACAGTGTTAATCTTTAAACAGAATCGAGGATGCGGTCAGTTCAATATGTCAAGTTTTGAATAGAAACCTATATTTTCCTGTACAAAAATGTGTCATTCTAGAAATTTTAGTTATCGAGTTTTGAATAGAATCCCGTATTTTACTATAAAAAATTTGTCATTCTAGGAATTTCAATTACCTCTCAATAACTAAATAAAAGTTATTTAACTCTAAATAACTATTACCAAACGCCACGAAGTGCATCGTGATCTAAATTGTAATTCACTCCTCACGCTATCAATTCTCAGATTTGTTTGTAACACGATATATTTGTTAAATGTTGCAGTGCTGTGAAGAAGTGGAAGTAGTGGAAGCTGTGTCAGGCGGCAGTGACCAGATAGCACAGGAGTCTGTGAGCAAGGAGGCAAGTCGACCGCTGCTACTCAAGCCATACCACGGCGCACTGCCCCCACCTCCGCAGCCCTATCACGGACCACCCCCGCCATTACCACCCCCAGACGCCATCGAGAAGCTGGACGCCTGGCCGGTGTCAGCGCCCGACATGCCAAAGATCGTCAGTCTGGATGTCAAGTGTGAGAAGAACTCGATGAAGGTGTTTGTCGGATTCGATAAGCCGTTCTACGGGGTTGTTTTTAGTAAAGGCCATTACAGCAACGCGGACTGCGTGCACTTGCCAGCCGGGCTGGGCCGAACGGCGGCCAACTTCGAGATCGGCATCCACGCGTGCGGCACGGCAGGCAACACCGAGAACGGCCTCTACGGCTACGGCGCCGACTCCGGCTCGGGCACCTACTTCGAGAACATCATCGTCGTGCAGTACGACCCACAGGTGCAGGAGGTCTGGGACCAGGCCCGCAAGCTGCGCTGCACCTGGCACGACCAGTACGAGAAGTCGGTTACGTTCCGGCCATTCCCGGTCGACATGCTCGACGTGGTGCGAGCCGACTTCGCCGGCGACAACGTCGGCTGCTGGATGCAGATTCAGGTCGGCAAGGGACCATGGGCCAGTGAGGTCTCCGGCCTTGTCAAGATCGGCCAGACTATGACCATGGTGCTAGCTATCAAGGATGACGATTCCAAGTTCGATATGCTTGTCAGGAACTGCATGGCTCATGACGGAAAACGGGCTCCGATACAGCTGGTTGACAGACAGGGTTGTGTGACAAGGCCGAAGCTTATGTCTAGGTTCACCAAGATAAAGAACTTTGGCGCATCGGCTTCAGTGCTGTCCTACGCTCACTTCCAAGCATTCAAGTTCCCAGACTCGATGGAGGTGCACTTCCAGTGTACAATTCAGATATGTCGCTACCAGTGCCCCGACCAGTGCTCATCGGGACACGTAGAGGCTGACTCGTACGGACCGCCGCCTCCGCCCCAGCGCGTCGTGCTCGATGGCTACCGGCCAAGGGACGAGCGTAGGGTGAGACGCCACCGTCGCGACGCCTCCGAGGAGGTGGGCGTCAACCGCATCATCCGCGTGGTGTCCACCGGCGACCTCACCTTCTCTCTGGACGACTCCAACACGACCGCCCCCACCATGGTGTTCCCGGCTGATGCGCCCAGCCACGCCGGGGTCATCTGCATGACGACGCCTGGCTTTGCGGCCACCCTCGCCCTCCTGCTCGCCGTCCTTGTCATCTCTTGTCTGCTCTCTGCCTTTCTTTGCATCCGACTCAGGCTGAGGCTGCGGCCGGCGCCCAAGGCGCTTGCATATCCGGCCCCTGTTCCCGCCCCCGTCCCCACAGTCAAGGTTGCCAAGAGCTGTTTCTACTCGTGAAAAACCAGTGGCCTAACAAGCAATGGGCTGAATCTAATACACATGAAGGACCTCAACCCTCCTATATAATGCTCAATTGAGTTTCACGTATTCTTAAACAAATGTGTACGAATTGAAAACAAAAAACAGTGAAGCTCAATCTAATTTTCTCCCGTACTTTGATCTATCAAGATAGAGAAACTCAGATCATTCTAGAAGTGGAGTTGGAGAAATAATTAATCTATTAAGGCTCGGTTGCATAAAAGCCTATTTAATTTTAATCGTGATTAAATACCACATGAACCAATCAGAGAAGCCTTCTTTTCAAAAAAGACTTCTCTGATTAGTCCCCATGGTATGTAATAAAGATTAAAATATAAAAGGCTTTTGTGCGTGCAACCAGGACTGACTCTAATAAATGAATAGTGCAATTATCAGAAACAATTATTCAAATGCATTCCTAATTGATTGAGCCTATGTAAAAGAATAAGAAGAGTAAATAAATCCACACCCAAATAAAATTTGATTCAGAGTGGATATAAAAGCAACTTTGTTGACTTATTAATGTTTCAAATACAGCTCAACTTGACTGTGCTTCAGATAAAAACCAGTACATTCACAGTTAAATTGTTCCCTTGATAGAAAGATGAGAAGAAGAATGGAACATTAAATATAATTCACAACCAATATTTTTTCCTCGAGAAAAATTATCAATTTTTGATCGACTTAAAAATTGCTCAACAAGAGATTGAGGGGGTGATCACGATCTCCAAGCCACATGAAAAAACTGTTTGCATCAGCAAACTCATTGATCAAATTATAGCGTAGTACTCTTTATATAGGCCTACTGTAGTTTCAGCAAATATTGAACCTGATTCAAAATTCAATTTTATCTGATCATTTTCGAAATAATTTCTATTAGCATTTTTTTGCTTGTAATCAACATTCTTGATCCTCAAAAGTGAAGTTTTGATTCATTTAGTGAAAATGAATCAAATTTCATGTGGGTTAGAGATCAGATCGATTAAATCAAAAGTATATTGAGATAATTTTGGAAATTATTGTCATGAATATGACGGTGGTAATGAATTTGTAAGAATAGGAGAAGCAATATTATGAGAGCTGTATTCTATGGAAGACAGTCTTATAATACAAATATTATATGCTCTATGTCCATTCTTTAAAGCAGAAGTAGAAGAAGAAAGTAAGACTAATAGAGGAAATGAATAAGTTATTCCATCCAAAATACTGTGAAACAGAAAATCAAGTTTCACGTGTCCAAGTTGTCGAGTGATAGAGAGAGAGCACTTCTCAATAAAGTTTTTCTAAACGGCTGTATCAAGCAAATCTCTTAGAATATAAATCGTTGAATGTAAACCCTGCCATTTGTGAATTTAAATTAATTTTCATTTCTTTAGAGTAGTTATTTTTAACTTGAAATCAAATTATTGTAATATAATAACAGTATGGGGGTTCTGGTAAAATTACAATCAATTTATTTTAACTATTAATTGATAAGTTATTCATCACGATGAATAATAATCTTTGTAATGAGAGATTTAGTAGATTGATTCTTCAATCAAAATATTTATTTGTTTTTATAAACTATTATTTATTATAGATTACTTATAATGTAAAAATAATGTAAAAGGCTACTCTATCAAAACTGCTGCATTTTTAGAGTAGACCTATATGTATTTGACAGCCTCAATGAATATAAGAGATGTTTCAGTAATTACATAATTTTCACTAGATTTGAATAGCCGAAATAGTTTCACAGCATACAAAAACATTTATCCTCAAGTTAGAGCAGATTATTTTATAGGTCAATGATCTGTGAGCTTTTACGTTGAAGGCTTACAAGATAAATCAACAGTACGATGTATTCTATTTATTACAATCCGACGAATGAATCGTTTCCAAGATTTGTCACTCATATCCAATGAATAGTAATCCATCAGGGTATTTGTTTTTTAGTGAAGTTTTGTTTCAAGCAAAGCTAATTTTGATATTAAGTCTTGGCATAATACTGAAATGTCATGTTACCTTCATTGTAATCAACTTTTTCAAATAAAAGTTGAAAATGTCAAGTTAATGCTCAAACCTCCCAATAATTATCTAGTTGAATAGATTTAGGTTTGTAAATACAGATTAATATCTAACTTTTAAGGGGAAGCTAATAAGATTCAAGTGGTAGAAACGTGATTTTATTGGCTTGATATGTTCAACCTGTGTGAATTTTTGGGTAAGGTATAACAAACTATCAAGCTTTTTTGTGCAATAATAAACATTAGATAATTTACTATCCATTCATGGAACTTGATTATCATTATGAGCGACTGTTAACTAAACTGGAGAGTTCTAAAATCATTAAACAAGGAGTATACATGTTTAACAAGTTGAGATTATATTTTTATATTTTGTGGAAGTTTCTAATAAATATTGTATTAAATTGATTTCATTAATAATGCATTTTTTGCTCAATAACAACAGATATAGCTATGTTTTGTAGAATAGCAAATTCCCTATGGAGAATCCATGTTAACGCATTTGGATTATTTAAATTTGATTATAATTATTGTTTTTTTTTCTCTCGGGAAATGTTTCTATATATTGTTTTAGTATTGGAGAAGAACAGGAGATTGTTAGATACCGGTACCGTACTCTTTGTGATTTTACGTACTAAATTATTCTAAATCATCATACAAATATCATTTACACAGATATTCACATAGGTTGAATGGCTACTTAGTTTTAGTGAATATATGTATTTCTAATTTATTTAAATTGTATTGTTGTAATGTAGTATTTATTCAATTTGCTAGAGTGAACGTGCATTTATTTAGTGTGTTTTTCATAAGAAGTGTGAGTGAGTTAGATTAATTTACTGGTATATTGTATTAACAAAACCTATAAACCATTTGAATAGGCTGAACCTCAGGTTATTTCGTTTGGAATAAGTACATAATTCCAATATTCTTGTTACTGTCACTCAGCTAATAAATTTGAACGGATTAGCTGAACAAATCCCAAAATAAACTTCTACCGCATGGAAACTGTCGGTACAAATAAATGTATCCAGAATAGACTACTTGAAGATGCTAATTTCTCTGGGTGATGGAAAATCACATTAAAAATTGCAAATACTTTCAGGTAAAAGATTTATTATTGACAATATAATACAGGAATTAAGAAAATACCGTACCAAAAAACCTGAAACATTTACAGCCACAACATTTTAGAGAGCAATAAGAATATAAAAAAGTTATATCCACATTTAATTGCTAAGAATTTACAGAACTGATTGGATTGCTTCCGAGGAAAACACTATTGATTATGGAAAACCCAAGGCATTCCAATCTGGAATTCGGAATCCAACTAAAATTACAATGCTAATTGGATGCACTCTAAGCAATGGAACAATAACAAAAAATATAATTTCACATGTATTTTGATCTTGTAATCATTTAATACGCATTATTAATTTCAAACGGAATTCCAAATAACTGACAACGGTTATAATTAACCATAAATATTATAATTAATTGGATTGATAATTCATTAAAATCAAACTAATGTCTTGACATTTTTTGTCTGTCATGAGCCTGGCAAAAGGCTGTATTGCTGGAACATTAGCTTAAAACTGATAGCTTAGAACTAAGACGGTGATAAAGTAGTGAGGACAAACATGTAGAAGACAACAACAACTGTATATTCTTAGAAAATCCCATTCTAATAAGATTGCAATCTACAATGAAATCAAACAAATAGAGAATATTCACAAAATAATAATTATAAAATGAAATCAAAAGACTTGAAAAATGACAACGAAAACCAAATGAGTTTTCCATCTGATAAGAAATATAAAAATCAAAACCAAAACTTCGAGCTTTAGAAAAATCAAAATAATAAATATACTAAGTCAAATAATCAAATACTTACATTTCATGTTTAATCGTTGTTTTTGTTGGTAGAATTTTATTATCGTTATTTACACAGTATCTATTTATTTATTTATTGTATGAAGTGCCTTTTAAGAGCTAACCATGTTTGAATGAGCTGTGGAAGCTGTATGATGGAATGTTTTCTATTAAATTGTTATTTTCAAACTTGTTTCAAGTTATTGATTCCAATCCCTGCATGCACTTGAAATATAACCAATATTCATATATAGTTCACCTCTTTCTAAAATAAGAATTCACGGCAATTCTGCTCGATCACGAACAATAAACATTTAATAAATATTGAGCGCATTTTCTCGGTAAAAGAAATTGTTTTATTTTAACCTAACAAGAAAAACATGATTGAATACTGGAAACATTTTGTAGTTTATCTTCTCAATTAACTTGTGCACACAACTGTATATAATCTACTACTATAGAAATTATATTTCCATCATGTACAAAACTAGTCGTAAGGATAAACTACTTCTCGATTATTAAATAAATAAATAATTAATAGAAATACTTATTATAATGATAGGGACGTTTTCATTATCATAGGCAAATCTTCATAGTTCAACTTGTGCCATATAACTAAAACGGTAAGGCGGACAATTTTGTATACTCGTGGAAAAATACTTTTAATTGCAATCCACAACGTGATCGCAAAAAATAGAGAATCATTTACAAATACATTTTTACGTTTAACAATACATCAATACATTCTCACGTTTAACACCACATTTTCACGTTTAACACCATTTTCATATTTAACACCAAATTTTCATATTTAACACACACACCACATTTTCAATACTACTAGAAATTAAATGACTAAAAAAGCTAAATAATTGATGACAACCAAGTATTCGCAGTTCATTACTCACGATTATTTGAAATCACATTTAGACATTTTCAAAGATTTTAGATGTTATCGATATCCGAGTCCGAGAAATCTGATCCTCCTCCAAATTCATCGTCCATTAGATCACTGTTTTCATGGGAGATGAGTTGAGCTATGCACCTGCAAAAATATAAATAAGATCATAACATATTTTCAAATTTAATACAGTACTTGAATGCCGTATAATGGATACTCTTCCAAACATTAGCATATCAATAAAATTTATTGATATAATATAATATTTAATATTAACTGAATTCTAAAGTCAAAAATCATTTTTCCACATCTTTTATGTCAAGTAGTTAACCTACTAATTTTTTTTCAAATGACGATTGATAAAAATCGAAATAATATGCTGTAACATAATCACAATTTTCTAATAATTATTAATAGAATTAAATTCTTAATTAACGATGCTATAAAAAACTATCAAGACTCGCTTCTGTGAATATCGTGAAAAAATAAATAGCTGGAAGGAAATTCGATGAACGCTACAATATATATGGAAATAGTTATTGTATATCTAGAGTGAAAAGTACGACTTTTTCTCCCTGTGGGAAAAAGTTTGAAGCCCGAGGCGAAGCCGAGAGCAGCAATTTTCCTGAGGGAGAAAAAGTTTCGCTCGTGATGTACACAACATTTTTCCTCCATCTACATTTTTTTATAGAAACTGCAAATAAAATCATTCTAATAACTTACGTATTGGTGACAATGATTACTAACAACATAACCTAAATCTAAAACCTAAAAACCGGTCGTCTGATTGGCACTGCCGATTGCGCTATCTATCGGCAAAAGTTGTAACAATTATATCAGCTGAGCAGCTACCAAAAATGGCTGACTCCAGATCACGCGGTTCAGATTTGAATTGCAGATCAAAAATATTTGTTGGCTGGTATTTTGAATAGAATAAAATATTTTTAAAATTGTATAAATTTTTATCGTCTACTAATATTAAGAATATAATAATTATCATACAAACATATATTTCATGAGTTAATAAAATTTCTGGTTGTGGTATTGAATTCAGTTGACTCAATGACAGACACCTCTATTATGCTTTCTCATCTGAGCTTAGACTTCTAACCTATTACAATGTAAGTTTAAAAATAGAGATGCTCCCCATGTTATTTAAATGGAGTCACTTTTACTCCCTAGGGAGTTTTTCTGTTTTTTACTACCGAGAGCGAAAAAGTGACACTTTAGTATTAGGTTTCAGGGGGTAAAGTAAGTACTTTAGACAGTAGGTGGAGGAAAAAAATATTTTCTATTTTAGTAATAATAATGTGGAATATTTATTCTATGTTTGGTTTTGAAGCATCTAAATTTAAAAATCTACTTTGTGAAAATAATTAAGTACTGAAAATTCTGTGAAGTGAACAACGACAAGACGACCTATTTCGGACTATGTGTAACCTTATCTAAATTTGGAAGAGGAATAGCACAAGGTTACCTTATTTTTTCTCTCCTTATCATTTCTATTATGTACTCATTGTATGAATAAATAAATAAAATAAATAAATATTCTGATATCTGGCCGATTTGGCTAAGGCCCAAAATACGAGCGCTAATTCCGCGGCGTTTTTAACGACGCGTTAACTGGGCAATGGTACTTCTATAGTGGTCTGATGATCTAATGGCCGGCAATCAAGAGGTGCTGGGGGTACGAACCCCACCGGGGCAATGTATTTTCAAGTAGAAAATGTGGTCTAATTCTAGTCTGATTCTGCCGGAGGTCCATGCGCGGAGCCTCCTAGCCAGACAGATAAGGCGAGCGAAACGAGCCCGCCCTCTAGTATACGATAAATATGAAGTGATCACAAAAGAATGTAAACTACTTTGAAGTAAATGGCAAAGGTATAACTTTCTCATGCAAAAATACTCACCCTAAAACAAGGACTTCTTCAGTATCTAAGTTCCAATCAATAACTCCAGGGTTCGAGATTTTTTGCTCAAGAATCCAATCTAATCTCATACGTAAGTCCTGAAAAATAAAATACTGTATGACAGTATCACCATAGAGCAGGTTTATAATTCTAGGGTTAAAATCATATAGGGCCGATTTCAGAGCTTGGGATTCAGCAGGTCTATAATTCTAGGGTTAAAATCATATAGGGCCGGTTTCAGCTAAATCCTAGACTTTAAACAGCTGGAGTCAGAAAATTAGCTTTCCGAAACGGGGCGTAGTCGTAGTCATAGTCAAAGTCACGTTTAAATTAAATTTCGAAAAACTAGAACACGAAATAAAATGAAGAGAAAATAGTGTAAAGTTTCAGCTATTTTGAATTATTTAGGAATGTTTCATTTCGTCAAGGAAAAACGTTTCCAATTATAGAAATGAGAAAATAAAGATTCATTTTGCTGCAACTATTTACTGCGACTACGCCCCGTTTTGGAAAGCCAATTTTCTGACTCCAGTTGTTTGAAGTCTAGAACTTGCCTAAATCCCGAGCTCGGAAACACCGGCCCATAATGTTATGATGAGCGGATCCATTTCTTGGAATAATAATTTTCCTTGAACACAATAAATTTATTGTAAAGTAAAGTATTGTAAATTCGTATGGTAAGAAGTCTCTTGTGGGAAGGTCCCATCTCGTCTCAATATATAATCTAAGCCGTCAATAGGCCTTAAAACTGTCATACTTCAGCCGGGACCGACAATTTAACGTGCCCATCCGATAACACGGGAATAACCCAGTTAAAACTTTTGGTGATGAGTGGGTTTGAATGCGGGATCTCCAGGTTGCTAAGCAAGCACTCTATCCACTAGACCACGGATCATCACTCCAAAGTAGCAAGGTTGTTTTAAATTAAACTCCTAGCTTCCCGAATTTTTAAAACAGTTTAAATCAAGGTCGGGATAACATTTTATCGATATTTTTTCACTTGTAGACAAGTGGACACATTGAAAGTTACAAGTTTGAAAAAGGTATTTGTTAAGGAATTCAAGTACCAAAACTTAAATAACAGTTAAGAAAGATGAAAAATTCATAAATTTCACTCCACTTGAAATAAGCACACATTTACACAACTTTTAAATTCACACATTATGACTAAGGCTAGGCGCACACCGGTTAGTCAAGACAAGACAAGACTTGAACAAGACACGTTTAGTCACAATACTTCACATAGTTGCTTATGACGCAACTCACACTGATTAGTCATTGCAATTAGACATGTCTTCATAAGCAACTATGTGAAGTATTGTGACTAAAAGTGTCTGATCATGTCTAGTCTTGACTAACTGGTGTGCTCCTAGCTTAGGACATATTTCTACAATATTAAAGTAATAATTGATTGAATTTTTGTTTAGATAACTATAATCAACCACACAGAAATAGTCCGATAGGAATCGGAGAAGATGAGTCCCCCCTCACCCCCCACAGCACTATATACGTTGCCAATTCGTCAGTTGTATTATAAATATATCAAGGTCCATAAATACAGGTCATGACACTCATGTTCCTTATGGAGCGGCCATTTTATGGGGTCTTTATGGCGGTACATTTGAAAATCCAATCTAATTCAATTTGCTTGTAACAAAATTATGCATTTTAAAAACAATATTTTAGTTCAGATAATATGTGAAATCAGGTTTTCAATTTTTTAATAATGAAATTTCAATAATAAATGCTTCAATTATTCTTTTATTTATTATTAAAAATTGTTCTTGTAAATCAAGGATTATGATTCAAAAGGCATTGGGACAAGACAGAAATATGCGAGGCCAATTTCAAAAAGAGTTTCAAGTTCCCGATCAATTAAATCTAAAAAACAACAATTTAGTTCCTAGTTGGAGTCTAATTTATTATTATTCTGTTGGAACAATTTATTTTAAAATTCAAAGCCAAGCAATATCCCTTGAACAATATTACAAAATAATACATCATGTTGTTCATTCCTTAATGATAACAGCTGATACATTTGAAAATTGGTGAACTAGGACCCCATAAAATGGCGATATTGCAATGCATCACGGGTTTGTGTCATGACCTGTATTTATAGACCTTGAAATATATTAATTAATTGTCATTTATAAAGCAGATGAGTTCCCACCCCCACACCAAAGCACACATAGAAGTTGCCAATTCGTCAGTTGTATAATTTTTCGTGCGGTTAACTGTAGCACTATGTTATCGCTTATGTAGTGAATGACTCACTCACCAAGATCACCTTGGCAGCATCCGGATCAATGGCGAATCTGACTCTGTGCGACAATTCGAAGACGGTCTTACCATCCTCTTCGGTTATATTGACACTGTGGCCAAAGAAGAAGAGCGGCAACGGATGCACCATTGTGCTGTCGTGCACAAAGATGCCCGTCGATTTCAGTTTCAGGTGATACATCAGGTAGTTGCTCTCGAACGCATCACATCTCTGATTCACCGACCGAGGATGCAGCTCCACTTTTCCGTCTTCTACTGTGAACAGTTTTGGACCACGCTGTCTAGGGTTTCCTCTATTTTTTTTTCTTGATCCTCTGAAACATAAGAATTCATTGTCAATTATTAGAAAGATGGATATGGATATGTACGAAAGTGTTTCATTGATCGACATTGAATTGCATTTATACCTAAATATACACCGTGTCCCACGAAGAGGTTTACACGTTGAATTTTATATTACGTGCCCATTCATGTACAGAACTTTTTTTAGATTTTACACAGTTTACAAAGTAGGTTCTGAAAATATTTTGGAAAAATTTCAGCTCCCTAACCTTCGTAAAAACAAAATGGCGATATATTGAAAACTTTACCCATTCGCTTCTATAAGAACTACTTTCATGAATTATCTGATTTGTTTACTTCGTTGCGGTAGTCTTGGCTCATTTGATGACACCAAAAAATGGATCAAGCAATCTTCCAACAAGATGGTGCTCCACCTCATTTCGCAAATCATGTCAAGCAATTAGTAAACGACAAACTTCACGGCCGTTGGATTGGTCGTGGAAGTGATTTTTTAGATTGGCCACCCCGATCACCAGATTTAACTGTTTGTGACTTATTTTTATGGGGTTACTTGAAGGAAAAAGTTTATACCTATGGCTTCAATTATCATGAGGAACTAAAACGATCAATAGAAGAGGAACTTCTCCGGATACCGCGGAGTTTCTTTGTAAGAGCTCACGAATCATTTCTTAAGCGCTGTTATCAGTGTGTTGCTGTGGATGGATTTCAAGGTTTTTCATTAGGCTATGTTCTAGTTTTTTTATTCAAAAGTCATATTGTCCTAAAGTGCAACAATAAAAATATTTTATAAAACCAAAAACACCTTTTTAATGTTTTTAAAGTATCGTTTTTCAATATGCCGTCATTTTGTTTCTACGAAGGTTAGGTAGATGAAATTTTCCCAGAATATTTTTAGAACCTACTTTGTAAACTGTGTAAAATTTAAAAAAGTTCGGTGCATGAATGGGCACGTAATATAAAATTAAACGTTTAAACCTCTTCGTGGGACACCCTATACATAATAATATAGGGTCTGGCAGTGAATCGGGCGATTTTGAAATAACTGTTAAGAATCAATGAAGTTGTTAGAAAACTTTTATCCATATTAACGTAATCTATATAGAAAAACATTATTTTTTAATTTACAATATTGTTAATTTCTTGAAAATTACGTCGGCAAGGTGAACATCCTTCTCTGTTCTCTCGCCTGGCATTCGTGGAGGCGCTAAGAATAAATCAGTTGAGTCAGAGCGAATGGAGTGTACTGGTGGAATGCTAGTGTGTGTAAGGGGTTGAAAGAAGGGGGTGGGTGTAAGAGTGAAGGTCAAAGACGCATATTCAGTTCAACGCATTTCATTAGCAATGGAGACTTGGAGCAATAATTAGCAACGTGCATTCGCCGTGAAGGTTCATTGCCAAACTGCAAGGCGAGAGAAGGACGTTACCCAGCCGACGTAATTTTCAAGAAATGAATAACATTGTAAATGAGATAATAATGCTTTTCTATATAAATTACGGTGATACAAATGAAAGTTTTGTTAACAACTTCATTTATTTTTTATAAGTTATTTCAAAATCGCCCGATTCACTGCCGGACCCTGTACCATCAAACTACATACGGCTTGAGGCTTGGTCGTAAGACCATTAGGGTAAACTAGTAAGACTAAAAGTACATTTATTAACAACTGTAATAGAACTACATAATTTTTATTATTTGCCATGAATTTTCACAATGAATAGATAAATTGTTGACGACGGTGAAAATTCATGACAAGTAAAATTATGGAAAAAATGAGAGGCTCTGGCAGTCGGTGGTAAGGACGGGACCTGGAAACATCTACAGCAGATCAACCAGCCCGACTTCTCCCTACTGAGAGGGTCTCCCATTTGGGTAGAGTGAGTGCCAAATTAATTATATTATTTTTATCTGAGGGTATATCTTGTCAATATTATTTGAAATCATATTTTATCTTTTGAAAATAATTCTTTTGTAATAGAACTACATAATTTTTATTATTTGCCATGAATTTTCACAATGAATAGATAAATTGTTGACGACGGTGAAAATTCATGACAAGTAAAATTATGGAAAAAATGGGAGACCCTCTCAGTAGGGAGAAGTCGGGCTGGTTGATCTGCTGTAGATGTTTCCAGGTCCCGTCCTTACCACCGACTGCCAGAGCCTCTCATTTTTTCCATAATTTTACTTGTCATGAATTTTCACCGTCGTCAACAATTTATCTATTCATTGTGAAAATTCATGGCAAATAATAAAAATTATGTAGTTCTATTACACAACTAGCAGGTAGCCCGGGCTCCGTAAGGGTCCAATTAAAAACTTGACAAACTGGAAACTTGGCGTAATGAAATCAAGAATTGAAAATAGTCCTATAACCATCCTCGGTAAATAAAGAATCTATAAGCAAAATTTCAAGTTAATCAGTCCATTAGTTCAGACTTGATGCGTCATTCGTAATTTTCCTATCCCGTGCCAGTTCTTTCTTTATTATAATAATTAGCAATAGCACGTATAAAAATTGATCAATAAAGAAATGTTTTTCATTTTACAAAAACAAATGAGGATATATTAATTATAATTGAATTAAGAAGTATAATCTTAAAATATAGCTAACAACTTATCATCAAATAGAATTATTCTGATTCATTGTTACTACAACTTATGGATTATAATATGAATAATGTACTAAATATTCCAAGTCAATTTCTATCTCATATAATAAAGTAATGTAATGCAATATAGCTTTTATTCCGAATCTAAACCAATACGTCAGAACTTTAAATAAAAAGTTAGTACCGTATATAAAAAATATATTAGAATCGCTGATACAGTATTTGTGTTTTTCCATTTGAGACTAGTACATGATAGCAGATGAGAATCTAACCCGCGAGGGGGAACAGTGACAATCAATGATAAATACAGAAATAATTTATTATGTATAATTAATATTAATTATTAATAATTTTATTAATGGAATTCACAATGACCATGATTTAATTGGATACTTTTCTTATTTCGAAGATTTAGGTATTATACTACCAATCATTTTATTGTGAAATTCATTTCATGATTCCTTAATATTGAATATCATAAAATAATTAATTATGTTAAATTTATTTGACCTGATGATGGCGACATTAGGATACAGGCCAGCACAGATGATAGCCCTGAGTAGGCCGATGTCATTCGAGTTTTTGTTGGAGATTTCCTGCTTATGGTCTTTCGACGGCAGGAATTTCATATCGTACAGGTAACCGGCAAACTGCTCCTTCATATCTCTGAGAACATATAAATTACATAAATACAATCTAAGGAGTTTCATATTAATATGGTATTTCATGAATATCAATATTATCAGGTTTAGAGAACCTGGTGCAATTCTAAAACTCCTGTTACCGGTTGCACAAAAGCCGGTTAAATTTTAATCTTGATTAATTTCACGAGAACTAATAAGAGGCATTTTTTTGCTTCGAAAAAGCCTTTTTGTTAAATTTTAATCATAATTAATTTCACGAGAGACATTAGAGAATCATTTTTTTGCTTCGAAAAAGTCATCTCTAATTGGTACTCGTAAAATTAATCACAATTTAAATTTATCCGGCTTTTGTGCAACCGGGTCCAAGCAATATAAAAATTGTATGTCGGATTAATCTAATAGATGAGGAAAAACAGATCAACAGCAATCACATATCCTTGAAAGCTGAATTGGGATGACGAATTGATATGAAGATGACAGACACATGACAAGAATGAGTTCAAGAGTAGTAGGCACTGTTATGAGGAACCCTCTTCCAGATTCCTTGCAAAATTGTTCAATTGCATTCCTGTCGCACTATCAACGTTTGTAATACGCTGTATTGCAATTGAACAATATTGCGAGGAATTTGGGATTACTTTGCAATTTTGTAAGTTATTATACAGCCAGAGTTTAAAAGAGTACATTGTATTCTTTGGTAAACATGTTGGAAAGATTAAAAGTTGTAAATTTGGAAAGCGGTTGCCTACTGATACATTATTGATTAGATAAGTTGAGAAACATGCGACAGCCGTTTTCGGTTGACCACTGGAGGAGCTTAATATCATAAATGCGCTTGACAATCGCTCCCGGTGGTCGGAACCCATCTTAAGTGAAAATTCATGAAAGTAAAATGTAACTTATATCTTTTGCGAACAAAATTTGGGAGAAGAGCAGTTTTGGGTCAAGTATGTTGCTCTCTCAGTGAAGTTAGGTTAGGATTTCAAGTCAAATAGCGTGAATATAAACGAGAAACGTTCAAATTTGTTGGAAAATTAGTAAAATTTATCATTTTTACCAGTGAAAAAAGTTTGATCAGAATAAGTTTTCAATTACACAATGTAAGTCAAATCGAAAGGTCGTCCGGCGACCAACGACTGGAGTCGTACGATTTGAGTCGCGCTAGTGTGAGTAGTGCCTTATTGGCAATAAGTATAGAAAAAATTAAAATGAAAGTGTTCTGCAATAGCTCACCTTAAAAGAAAGAGAATGTTACGAATCAAAAAGTTTTGGCTGCAAAATTTCCAGCCATATCCGTCGTGCTCAGCTCTCTCCCACTGACTAAACGCTTCAGCCATCAGCAAATGGTCACTTTTTCGGCCCATATCAAAACTGTCCCTCACTACGTTCACTTCATTCTCCTTGTTCTGTAACAATAGTCATTATTATTATAATATAATACAATAATTATTATTGATTCAACTTACTGACTTTATAGCTCTTATACCTTTAAATCTTCAGAACCAATCATTTCAAATAATCTATATTGACCCAAACATACTTTAATGTGCCCAAAAACAGGTATTTAATAGTATCCTAAGTCACAAGGACGGGAGGGGCCTTTTGCAGGCGAGAATGATGTTTCTAGTCGAGGCGTTAGCCGTGACTAGAATTTAATTCGAGCACTGCAAAAGACATTAACGTCCAAGTAACTTACACTATTTTTTGTCATAATAATCTAG
The DNA here is from genome assembly GCF_014356525.2 of Nilaparvata lugens. Classification (NCBI taxonomy): domain Eukaryota; kingdom Metazoa; phylum Arthropoda; class Insecta; order Hemiptera; family Delphacidae; genus Nilaparvata; species Nilaparvata lugens. The sequence goes on from NC_052504.1 coordinate 14,532,262, forward strand.
AAAAGAATAATTGAGAAACAGAAAACATTACCTGCTTGTGCTGACATTACTGCATGCATTCTATAAACCTAACCTAGTTTACAAGTTTCGAATCAGGAATCTCTTGATTGTAGTTGACAAAACTTCCACCTGGAGTGCTAAAAGGCGGTTTTTGTACTAGTTTTGCTGTTCCTAATTCGGAACTAGGAAACATACTCGAGTGTAAAGAAAATATATGATTTTATTACAGTATAGTATTCTTATTTGATCTACAATCAGCTGTTTACCGGCTTGATTTCATAGATGTAGCTGATAAGCATACTATACTGTAATAAAATCATATGTTTTCTTTACAGTCGAGTATGTTTCCTAGTTCCGAATTGGGAACAGCAAAACTGGTACAAAAACCGCCTTTTAGCACTCTAGGTAGAAGTTTTGTCAACTACAATCAAGAAATTCCTGATTCGAAACTTGTAAACTAGGTTAGGTTTGACGTTGCTGATGACTGTATGGTCCGATAGCAAAAGAATTGAATCTAATCTGATCAAGTTTTTTCTTCAGCAAAAAATCTTAAATTTTAAAATGTTTCTTTTTTGGAACGGGAACATTTTTGGCCTTTGCCTAATCATGTACAGGATTTTGATCATCACTTTTCTCATCATGTACAGGATTTGTGTATTTTGGAATGTATAAATAAATAAACAGAATCTCAATTTTGGCTATAAAATTCTGATTTTACTGAAACATCACTCACCAGTGGTACCACAAACGCATCTTTGAAGCCCAGACTAGCAGCGACCGAGAAGATCGGATCCACACAGTTGAAAAGTGCAGCCATCAAAATCATTTTTCCGATCTGAGGATCGACAGGCAATTGAGCCAAATGATGGCCTAGTGGCGTGAGAGACTCATCGTCATCCAACGCATTCATATCGACTAGCATCTGAAGAATTATAACAAAACGAGATTGTAGATCCACAACTATATAGGTGTGATCTAGGACTAAGTAATCAAATAATAAGTATGGACTAAGTCATAGTACCCTAAGTAACTAGTCTTTGGCACGTCTCACCAATCACTGATCAAAAATTGAGCCCACTCTATCAAGCCTGAAATTTTATCATTTGATTCATGATACATTATGAATTCATAGGATTATTTCAGGATGTAAGGCTGTACTAATATCAAGTTCTTAGTTTCTTTATTTGAAGGTGTAATTTTTTACTAAAATTATTGAAATATATCTATGCATATTACAAACTCCCTTTGTAATGTAGTAGCTTTAGTGCAACTGGGCGAGACTTATATGGCCAGAACGAATTTTCACAGAGCAATTGGATCTTCTGACGACTCGATTTTTTTAGTTTCTTCAAAAATAAATCTTATAATTTCATGATACTTATCAAATCTTATAATTTCATGATACTTATCAAATCTTATCATTTCATGATACTTCAAATAATGCTAAAATATCTTCTGCTTTATTGCCTACATTCGTTTTACAACAAGGTGGATAATTTTTTATCCAAAATAGTAAACACATTTTCATGTGTGTGTTGATAACCTACTGAATGATCACAGGAGCACGTTAACTCAAGTCTATAAATTATTAAAGAAGTTCAACGAAACTCACTTTCAATGATAAATCAATAGCTGCAGGATTTGGTGGATCAAGGACCTTCTGCAGGAAAGGTTTGATATGTCCAACTTGGAGAATTTTCGCTTGCAAGATGACTTCCTCCAAACGTGTCCTCAACATTTCTGGTAACTGATAGTCGGCCAACATCATTTCTCTGGGCTTCGTATACAAGTGATAGCAAACACCTTCTTGAACACTGAAATTGAGTTATAGTCATTGATTAATACAGCCTACAGTAATGCGAATAAGACATCGTTATTATAAATGTTGGATACAGCATTTCCTGAACGATTATTAGGCTGGATAGATAAAAATGTTTGTATTCCTACATAGCCACCTCTAATACAAGGCCCCGGCCTACGATATTGCAACGTCGCAGTGTAGGCCTAGAATCTAATACTTGATTGTTGACAAAGATTTTTAAAAATACCAGCTGATCTTTTTCACCAATCATGCATTAGATTCTAGGCCTACGCTGCGACGTTGCAATATCGTGGGCCGGGGCCTTGTATTAGAGGTGGCTATGATTCCTACTTTAGTACACCTACTCTAGTACATGGGTTTCCCATAGTTGAGTAGGTTAATTTCCAATAGAATTAAATTCCATTTTTTTTATAGACCTATTGTATTGTATTTTGTACTTTTTATGTTTTAGTTGCTTGTTTATATTTTTTTAAGGAAATAAATTCATTTATTATTCACATTATAAAAGACTATAGAAGGTTCAATGAGTCCCTTACATTATTAAAATTATTGGTCTGAACTTTAGTCTGCTACAGACAACTGCAGCCTCTTGTTTATGCCTTCTGCTCGGATGAAAGTTTTGTAATTATAATAGTTTTCAAATATCTTGGCAGAAGTTAAGTCACCTATACTATATACCTACAAGTTATGTGAATCGTATCATAGTTAGTTTTAAACTTGGTAATATTCTAGTTATATAGAAAACTAGGGAGATTTATTGAGTAAGAATGGATTATTAGAACGATGTCAGATTCACAACCAATATTTAAAAATAAATTGTAAAATCATTTAATTAAAACAAATTGCGAAAAACAAGTGATCAAAGTTGTCGTATTCATTCAATTTGAATGAATTCAAACGAACTTATCGTGAATGATTATTCACTGTTGTATATTTTTATAATACAAATATAACAATAGATCTAATTTGTTGATAAGTTTAGAAGAATCAGGATTCTATTTTGAAAAATTATTTTCTTATTAATATCTTACGAGAAAATCAGTGTTTTTGCAATAAGATACTTTAGTTGAGAGCAGTTATTTTCGCTTCATTACTTTATTGTTTGAGACAATTGCATGGCTTCTACAACAATAAATCGGTTGATATAAAAATAGTTCATGCAATAATAGAAACTATATATTATGTATAATAATTTACAAGTGAATTGAGCCTACCGGCCAGCTCTGCCTCTTCTCTGTCGTGCATTGGCCAAGCTCACCCATTCCGCTTGTAAAGTGGTGATGTTATTCTGCACATCAAAATTCTTCATCTTTATTTTACCACTATCGATCACGTAGACAATGTCATCGATTGTGATTGATGTCTCGGCAATGTTTGTGGCAATCACAATTTTCCTCACTCCTACAATAAATTCGATTAATTAATTACGAACTGCTTGTTAATGATCACTTTCCAATACTTAAATTACGTCATAGCAGTCTAATTTTTATTTGTTTACACTCACGTTTGTAGAGCGCTTTCGGATGCTGAGTCCTGTTGTGGGTCAAGTGCTCCACAAACGTGAATATCAACTAACAGCTTTTAATCATAAAAATCAGACTGCTATATCGTGATTTTAGTATTGAAAATCGATAGGTATGTTTATTTACTAGGGGGGAATGAATGAGATATTTAATTCATTCAAATTCTAATAGTTGTATATTATGGGTTATTAAACGAAAATCTAAATTAAATGCTGAAAGTCATCCCGAATGAATTCAATTTACTAGAATTTCATTTGGATTTTCGTTTAATAATTATCAAGGAAATTCATTCAAATGATTCAAAAGAACTGTATTTCTTTGAACTGAGCTACGCAAATAATTTATTAGAATAACTGTTTCTTATTTACCTGTATTTTACATAATACTTTTTCATTTTTTTTTAATTTATTAGCTCCATTTTTTCTAGTAAAGATAAGAAATCCACTTGAAAATCTTACTATCGACTATTGAATCACGTCATAATGGTCTGTAGAAAAAATCTTACTCAGAGTCTTTGAAGTCAGAAAATCGGATACGTTTTTTTCTGATCCTGGTTGCTCAACAATTTCTTCGAATACTCTTATATTCTCATATTATATCAAATATGTACACTGTGAACTTTTGGAAAATAATCATGTACTGATTTGCATTGACAGAAATCACGCAGAACAGAAGTTTGGGATTAACTCTGAGTAAAAATGTTGGAATTGAAACTTATTCAAGAAATATATGTCTATAACTTTTTTTAAATACTACTTACTAAAACAATACATAAAACTACAATATATCTGCTCAGATTTAGGACTCGGACTAATACTAGGACAAGGTTTGTAAAATGTGAATGGATATTATTCAGAAAATCATGAACTTAAAGCCAATTCTATGAGAATAAGTTACTTACCGGCAGGTGGCCTGTCAAATACTGTCTTCTGCTGTGTAGTGGGCAACAACGAATGCAGCGGAATGATCAGGAATTTACCTGGAAAAATTGTTTAAACTACGTGAAATATAAATGTTTGTAGAATTTTAATGAATTAATTTCAAATAATATTTCTTCTACGGACTCATAAACATAATGAAAGAATTGAAAGAATATCATTTTCTCATTTATTTATGAATTTTCCATATATTCAGAGTGATTATTAAAAGGACTTTACAACATGGAAAGCACATAAATATTTTATTGAAATTACTTACAGAATTGAGAAAGGCGTCATTTTGTTACTAAACACTTCAAGTTTAAGGTGTGGGTGTTATTTCGGTTCGATGAGATAGCCATTGGTAATGCGACATACATCCCACCGATAATCTATTTCTTGCCACACTCGTACCAGCATATAAGGCGTAACTTGGGCGACCGCAGTGATCCAAATGTGATCAGATTTCGGAGATCATTAAGATTATCTGGTAGACGCGGAACATAAACCTTATCCTTAATGACACCTCACAGGAAGAAATCCATCGATGTTAAATCCGGTGAGCGAGATGGTCATGCAATTGGCCCTGCATGGTAAATCCAGCTAATTTGAAAGCAATTGTCTTGAAAATCCCGAACTTTTTCGTGGAAATGAGCTAGTGCACCGTCATGCTGAACAAGATGAAGTGCCCACCTTTTAGCATGACGGTGCACCACCTCATTTCCACAGAGAAGTTCGGGATTTTCTAGACATTCGCTTTCAACTTCGCTGGATTTAGCATGCAGGGCCAATTGCATGGCCACCTGACTGGCTGTCACATCGAACCAAAATAACACCCACACCTAAAACTTGAAAGTTTTATAACAAAATTACACCTTTCTCAATTCTGTAAGTAATTTCAATAAATATTGCTTTCAAAGTTGTAAAGTCCTTTTATAACGATAAATGGAATAAACAGAATAGGTACGGTGGGTTGATTCTTAATTTTAATGAAAATTAGGAAGAGATGTTTGGAACATGCCTGATGGTGATTTATATTCTACTGATCCGATAAATGATTAGAAATTATTTTGCTATTTGTTAATGAATCGTGCTGAAACTCAAACTTTTATTACAGTATTATGGTCCTCGATGGAGGTTGAGTGGAAATTAGTTCTCTTAGTACTCTGATAGAATCCGAAAGAAGAGAGGGAGGATAAAGAGTACCTAACGTCCTCAATTCGAAGAGCAATGAAATACACTATCCAATTTGTAAAAATCTAAGAATTGATCATTTTGTAAAATGAATAGTCTTTAGACTGATAACAATACAATATATCAACAACCATTCACAATCGTATAGTGGGTTGATGAAATTAAGTTCACATTTAGGATAAATAAGAAGGTAATCAAACCATGTGAACGACTGAATTGTAAAGGGCCATAATAGCACCAAGTTTCCATTTCTTGCAAGTTTCTTACTTTCGGTATAAAAATTCTCAAGCTTCCCTACTTGCTACAAATGTTTACCTTAAGAATATTAATCGTTAAAGTGAACAAATAAATATAGTTCAATGGTGAAATACCTGGGGGAAATTTCCCAGACTCCGTCAGAATTTTGTTCAATGCTGTTATTTTGTCCAAACCTGGGAGAAAAATCAAAATAGCTCCATCTTTTCTTACTTGGTAGCATATGAACTCTACAAGCGATTTAATCAAATCCAAATCAATTTCTTCGATTACCGGATCTCTCAAATAGTCCAGGACTTTGCGATCATACTGCTTTGTTGACTGCATATGCCTTCAACAGAAATAGAATATTATCAGCAATATTAAATTATCAATTCAATATTCAAATACTAGTTATTCATTTACTTATTTATTAATAGAACACGAACTTGACCTGTAAAAAGGTTCGAAGAATTCGTGTTCGAAATTTGAAGCTGATTGATCAATTCTCTCTTAAGTTCTTGTCGAACATACAAACAGACAGAAAACGACTTTGGGCTCTAGTAAGTCAAAAGTGAGAACTTCGCTAACGCTCGTTCAATAAAATTAAATTTATTTTCAACAATTGAATTGGTTTTTATTAATCTATCATTTTCAATTTTATTTTCTTGTGAGTCAGAGAGACACACTTTCATTGATATTAAACAGAATAAGAACTGTTATACAAATGCAGTGTACATATAGAAGTGCACCTAGCACATTAATGTCCGGTTTCTCAGTCGTTCCATAAGCTGTTTTCCATTCAATAACTTTATTGAATCGATAAACATGAGGAATGCGTTTCTAAAACGATCCATCAACTTATTGAATCCATAAATCTCTCGATAAACTATAGTGCCAAAATCCAGCCTATAAATATTTATGGAATGGATAAATTTGTCAAATTTTCGTAATGGATCAAATTTTTGTTTGCAATCGAAAAATTAAGTAACAAAAATTAAATTACAAAATTAAATTAAAAATGTAGGTTACCAGTATTTTAAAAATGAAACAGAATCAAAGTTGTACTATATTTAGCATTGCTAGCCCTTATCTGGTGTCAGCCATCTTGTTTTAGAGACTTCAGCCAAAAGGTGTCAGTACCTTAGGAAATAACCACAAAACAAGCAGCATGGAATAAACAACAAAGATTTGGTTCAAGTCCCGGTTGCACAAAATCCGGTTAGATTTTAACAGTGATTAATTTCACGACAGCCAATCAGAGAAGGCCTTTTCGATAAGACGGCTTCCCTAATTGGTTCTCGTGGGATTATTCACGATTAAAATTTAACCGGCTTTTGTGCAACCGGCACCAAGTTTGTTTACGAAAGTGGCCTGTTTGGGATCATGCCATGTTGCCAGATTCTATAAACAGATAAATCGTTCCATAGCTATGGATTCTATAAATATCTTTAAGGAAACAATAAAAATTTATTGAATACATAAAGTTATTAAATCAATAGCTATAGCGTTGTTTATTGAACGACTGTGAAACCGGGCATTACTGTACTAGGTCTCGACAGCATTAAAAAAGAAAATAATATTCAGATGATTCAATTTCAAGTTTAAATTAACTACAGTGAATTCAACTAATAAATTGAGTAACAGCTTGAGAAAGATGACCATTGAAGAAAGATTCGTTGAAAATTAGGTTTGTGTTAGAACAAAGATTTCAAAATTATAAAAAATCAAGTAATAAACGTTGTAGCCTACCTGATATAAGGCATTATAAAATCGTCATATTCTTTCAGTTTTCTAGCATTTGGTTTTCTTGTGAATTTTTTTCTGTCTTTGCTATTGTTCGGATTATACCTAAAAAATCATGTCAAAAAAACACACTTACAAATGATAAATTTTCTTAAAAATTGTATTAAATCTAACAATATCATATCCACTGATCAAGACAAAGAGAAATATAGATTACAAACACTAAACTTTACAGTTTTAAAATAAAACTTGAGATATTCATCACCGTACAGAGTGTTTACTTTCGCATTTTATTTATGACCAATTAATTAATCATTTTTAGATACTAATCTCATTATTCTATTTGAATTTGGATCAAACATGCTCTGCTCTCTTAAGGTGCTTACAGACTTATGCGCCGCAAACACGCGTATTTTGATTTTCATCAGCTGATGCTATGCTTATTGTATCTGTATTTGTACGGAAACAGTACGGATACAGACGCGCATAAGGGTATTGGATGCGTCTATGTGCACAAGTATACGTGAGATCATACATGACCAAACGTGCAGATGAGAAACAAAATGTGGAAAGTGCCATGAGAACACGTTGTGACTTGCCTGTAGCTGATCACAATGGACGCCACCAGCAAGTGCACGCGTTCAGTGTGAGTGATCCTATGGCTCTTTTCAGAATTCGTTCCTCATCTGCACGCTTTGGCCATGCATAGTCGTACTTCCACATACGTGCATCCAATGTGATCATACCCCAAGTCTGTAAGTATGCACCTTTAACAGTACACAGCTATCTTCAAAGATTTCAAATAGTACCTAATTAGCTTTGAAAGATTCAACGAAACATTAATGTCATCAAGTCTTGCCTTGTCATTTGTAGGACATCCTCCAAGTAGTATTCTGTGACAGGAAAAGTAAAACCGGGTATTTCCAGTTTGGGACAATCATCGTAATAAGTTGAGAAGCGTTCAGCATTCAAAGTTGCACTCATAAGTATGAGTTTCAAATCCCTCCTCTGCAAAAGAAACCATCATGATAATAAAGTGAGTTCAAAAAGTAATTGCCAGTTCGCACAGTAGAATTGAGTAGAATGGAATAGCCTTTATTTTTCCTAGAGAACAGGGTTACTGCACAGTCGGCCCTATCTATTCTTCGGTAGTATTATAATAATTTCCTTTTTTCAACAGATGTAGCTTAAATAACTTTACTGATTAATTTAAACACGAAATTAATAATCAATTTAATAAAAAATGTAATCACATTTGAATAATTATATTCATATGATTGCTAGTATGTATGATTGATGTGGAATGTCTGCTTACGAACACAACTTCAAGACTAATTCATTCATCTTCATAAGATACTAAATAAATGTACAGTAGGAAAATAATAGATAAACTAAAGATAAAAATGTATCAAGTCTCCTTCAAGTTTTAAAAGATTGGATGAATAGAGTAGTTGAGATTTGATTAAAATATAAAAGAAGTGAACTATAACAGACAAATGATAAAAATTAGTTTCATTCCTTGAACGAGAATAATCTCTCCTACAATTCACACAGACCCCAGAGAGAAGAAGCATGCAGCTAAAAAGAGACTAGAGCCTACATTGATTCTTATTTTTATCATAAATATTATTATAATTTATAATATGATACGAATTTAAATTGGTAAATTCAGAATGCTTTTCAAAACTGTAATAGCAAAATCGAATAGGGTATGATTCTTATTTTTAATATAAAGTTGAGTATAATATTATAAAAACCTTTTCTAGAATGCTTTTCAAAATCGTAATAGCGAAATCGGATATGGTGTCTCTTTCATGGATTTCATCGATTATAATATGCGATACATCACTCAGTGCTGGATCTGAGACGATGAACTTCAGTAAGATACCGGTCGTGCAGAATAAGATCGAGCCTCTTGTACGTGGAAGAATTCTGTAAAATAAATAATAAATACAACTGATATTTTCAAGCAAAAGTCTGAGTACAGAGCTTAAAACGAGAATTCAAAGATCAAAGTAAGTAGATTTTATTTTAAGCTCAGAATAAGATCAAACCTCTTGTAAATGAAAGAATTCTGTAAAATTAAATGATAACATACAGTTGATATTTTTAGCACAAGTCTGAATACAGAGCATAGAACATAATTACCAAGCAATACCAGTAACTAGATTTTGTTCTATGCTTATCAATTCGAAATAAATTTATGAATAATTCTACACTTAGATTGTGTATTAATTTCTCCAATTATAATGATTTTAAAAACTTGAGTGATTGATCATATGAGTGATTGATATGTTCATCAATTTTCAGATAATAATAATAATAATAATAAAAATAATAATAATAATAATAATAACAATAATAATAATAATGTGACATGGATAGAATTTGATTTATTATTTTATTGATTGATTTTTTATGTGTTTTAGATTTAAGATTTTTCAGGAGAAAAGACTCTGATATTAGAATAATACTTCCGTAGTTGGACTTGGTGGGAAAATATAATTTAGTGAGTAAGTAGTATTATTGCAGCGACAATAAGATTCTGCTAACTTATGTCTAAACGACTCTGAGAACCAGCAAATTCAGGGATATTTGCTAGTTCTCACGGATGAGGTGGCTCCACGAGGCGAGGACACGGCGGGTGTTTGGTAGCCTGTAGATATTTTCACAGAGGAATACTGCAGACCTGGCAAGTCTGCAAGCTTGCCGAATCCCGTGAGAACCGACTCTTCCACTAGCAGCAGTTAGGCCTTCTGGCACACTGACGTGAAGAGGGGGAAGTTTTCCGGACGGAAAACTTCCAGTCGTTAAACAACCGAGGTACCGAGCGGATCAAAATCCATACCATATAGCAAAAAGTTAAGTTATTTTTCCGGCATTATGATATACGTGAGTGTCCTGTGGTTTGGGATTACGGTGGGAGTGATAGCTGTGGGTAAGTGCCAAAATTTCTAGCTCGTTATAAAACATTTTCACCCGGCCGAGACCCTAATTAGTAAAATTCTTGTTGTAGTAAAATTTCTAGTTGGCAGAATCTTATTTTTTACTGGTTTTCTGCCCTAGGGCAGGTCTAAACATGATTCCTCCTTCTCCATTCCTCTCTGTCCTGTGCAATTCTCTTCATCTTTGAGTACTTTCCCTCCTCCCTGATATCATCCACCAACTTCACTCTTTTTCGTCCCAGCACCCTCCCTCCTTGCACAGTCCCTTCCATTGTCTCCACAAGTAGTCCGCCATGCCTCAGCAAGTGTCCCAGCCAGTTCCGCTTTCGTCTCCTTATCACTGCCATAATATTCCAGAATCTTATTGGTAGGTAGTTTTTGTAGGAATAATATTTTGATAAAATGTACTGCATATTTCGTTCTTTAAATTTCAAGTAATTGACATAATAAATGAGAAATTCTTTAGGTAATACAATGTTGTTGTCTATCCAGTTCCCATGACTCCCTTGAAGTAGTAATAAGATATCTTCAACCCCCATCAAGGGCGGTTACAATAATAATATCGTGTGACCTGGCTGGCTCAGGTCTGGAGTCAGAGTTTTCAGGTCGCAACTGATCAATTTCAGGGCCTCTGACATGACCTAACGACTGCTATTTAGGCAGCCGGGACCGACGGCTTCAGATCATAATTTGCAATTAGTCCATTTCAAACTCTACAGATTTCAACAGATATTTGAATGAATACTTTGAACGTAACATTTGAATATTATACTTCAAATCACTTTCTACATACGAGAAGTTAGAAAAAAACCCAGTTATTACTGCTAAATTTATCAATAATTCATCATAAACTTCAAATATCATAAGTCAGAAGCCAATGACTGTATCGACATAGAAAAGTTCAAGTTAACTATATTTTGGTAGACGTTTTATTTAATAGCCAAGTAGACCTAATTTCGAACCAGCCTCGATCAACTCTTATCTCAGTTTCAATACACTTCCACAGTATCTACATAATATATTATAATTATTATTTATTTGGCTACTTGATAGTATTTTACAGAATTACTAGTACCTTTTATTCTTTTTTCAAAATAATAATTAAATAATGGTAGGCTACTGGTAATTCTATGAAGTTATTGTTATTTTTTGCTCGAAATTTCTATACTTGTTGATGCATATTTTATTTCAGTAATCAATCTCACTTGTATATTTTTTGCTTCAATAAATACATAAAGTATAAACTATAGAAATTGTACATCCCCAACAAAATAATAATATTGAATTTAATTTTGTGTCCAGGTGGTATCCACGGCTTCCTGAGAAAGAGTTCCTGATTAACTACTAAGCCACATAGCGATGAAGCGGCTTTTTGAGTATTTCAAGTCAAGATGCCAAATTTCTTATGAGTGTTCAAATTTTTTTAATCATTATTTCTGATAAAGCAAAAAGAGAATTGGAATTCAAGTTTCGAAGTTTATCAATTTAATATTTAAGGAAGATTTCTGGTTGATTTGGTATTTCGTATTATTAACGAAACTAGATCCAAAAGCTCCATTAAAACGTAAATAGATTGCACTAACGTGGTAACGTAATAGTTTGCACGTATTGAAGTTTGCACAGCCCTATTTTGTCTCTTAAATAGATGCAGCCCCTTTATTTTGATACGTTTTTAACTATGGCAATTCGGATGTGTTATATTTTCATACACCACCAATAATATCTAGATGATAGTCAAACTCGTCGAAATTGGACAAACCTGGTGTGATTGTTTTCTCTTCATCTATTAAAATGTAATACAATAATTGCATGTATTCTGTAATAATTACTGAAAATGTTTTTTATCGTTATATTCTGTAAAAACAAATACATACTTTTCAACTCGAATTTGGTATCCGACACTTTCGCCGATTTTCTCAGCCCTTTCGTCAGCGACTCTCTCGGCCACTGATATTGCACTGATGCGTCTCGGCTGCGTGCAAATTATGCGACACTTTGATCCATTTCCCCGTTCTATTTGATCGTCCAGTATGAACTGCGCCACCTGAGTCGTCTTGCCACATCCTAATACAAAACAAAACACTTTGAAAAAATGCCAAATATCGATTGAAACCAAACCTGCCATTAAATTGAAAATACTAAGAAATTTATAAAATCAATCATGTTTATGTTGATATGAATACAAATAATAATGCTTGAGTAGAGCCTAAATATCAAGATATTCTAAGATATTTAAAAAAAATCTATCATGTTTATAATGTAATATGGATACAAATAATAATTTTTGAGTTGAGCCTAAATACCAAAGTAGCAATTTGAAAATATTTTTAGGTTCGTATTTAAAATCATAATATTCCTCGAAAATGATATCACAAACATCTTATCCCAGAACACATATTCCTACTAGTTCAAATTCATCTCCAAGAAGTTCTAAAAACCTTTAGTTTCAAAATAAAACTAGAATTTTGGAAATAATCAGAGTTGTACCTTAGTAGTTAAATGTTCAAATCAAACATTTTTCTTCAAAATGATATCTCCGAAAGTTATCCCAAGACATTAAAAAGTTATACCTTAATACCTTACCATACCACATCTTCAGGCAATTTTAAAATTGAAAATCTCAGACATGCTTGAATAAAAGTTCAAACTTAAAATATAATTAATTTTCAAAAAACATTGTTAGAGCTAGGCATCATGCCGTTTTGCATTCGGTGTGCAATATTTGAGATGAATGAATTGAACTTACCCGTTTCACCACTGATCACAATCACTTGGTTCTTGTCGACAACATCTAGGATCTCCTCTTGCATTTTGAAGGACGGCAGCTTTCTTCTAAAGTTGATCATTCTTTGGTATGAGGGATAGGTTCGCTTCCTTGATAATTCTGCTTTCAGTTCTTCATCAATTCGTGGCACCCTTACCACATTCTAAATTTCAGAAAATAATCATTTCAAAAGCTAGAAGTACCCGAAGCGGAATTCGTTAGCTAGTAAATGTATGAAGAAATCCAGCTTTAAATTACCATCATACAATCGGATTTTAATTCCTTTATCACCGCTGTTGGTCGGCGAGTAAGCACAGCACTCACCTGTACCTTTTTCTTCTCTAATTATTTAAAGCTTAGCACTATTGCCCTTGAAGTAAATATGCCAGTTAAGAAAGTTCTAAAGGAATATAAATTGAAAAGTCCCGAAAAGCAAGTAAATTTCGTGTCACATCGTATAGCATACCGTACAACTAGGTCAGCGTGCTGACCTATCGACCGTTTATGTTGAAAGCTATTTTGCAAAATCCATTCAAGATTTTGTGTTTTTCTGATGTTAGTTGCTTCTACAAGGTTCTATAGTCTGTGCAAACCTCAGATTGCTGCATTGCTCTTATGGATTACAGTGCTGACAGATTTCAATGAATTCACAGTCTGAAAGCTAATTGTGTGAGAGAAAGAGCGAAAGAGAGAGTGTACACCTTTTTCATAGAATCAGCATGAAAACGGCAACAGTTTTCTCCTATTGTTGTATTGAAATAGCACTGGCCATAAGTCGCGTGCTGCAAACTAAGGTTTGCACGGACTATGTAATTCTTTATCATTTTTCCTTACATTTTTAAAATGAGTTATGAATTTCAATTTTAAATTATACTATTTCTGTCCAATTATATATTTTTCAATTTATAAAAATAATTTGTTTTGAAATAAAATACATCTGATATTTTAAGAATTAATCAGTACTTCCTCGAAAATAGCACTCCAAGCAAAAACACACGATGAAGTGTAAAAATAAGGGTAGAAACAAGAGGTGAGTGACTCGATCACCGCGAACCAACGGTTTGACTTTTCAGATGTAGACCAAAGTAGGGTAAATAATATACTGTAGGGAACTTTCTCAACTACAAGTTACACTTCTCCCAAAAATAATAAACAATAATTTCGGATGTCACTAACAGGCAGGTTTTGGGCAAGAAGAGTAAAAATTAAAGAATTCAGAGCAACACGGGTAAAAATCCGGGTTAATAAACAAGAAAGCGAAGTCATTGCCATTGAAGCAATTTTTCCTTTCAACAAATTTAAGTTAGAATAATATTAGGTATTGAATGAATCTTTTTGGAAAAACATCACTCATGATGTATTTCATGAGAAAAGAATCAAGGTATAGATAATTCAACCACGAGGAAAGGTTGAGATAGAAGTGGCGTGAGGGGAATAGAGTGCTACGCATGCGCTCGTAATATGTTCTGCACTAGCCGGTAAGGCAGGGCAACCAACCTAACGTCGATCTTTTCTCTTCTTCTATCTGATCTGCAGATCTCACATGGAGAAAAGTGGTTACAAATTATTGCTTTTACACTTATTTTTTTTTAGACAGAGTTCACATACCAAATGTTTTTTTACAATGAAAGTAATACTCACACGACTTCTAGAGGATAGAGAGTTATCAATATTGTCCTCAATATTTCCTGTTATACTTCTAATGAAATCAGTTTTGAATCGACTTTCTTTAATATGACTGTATTTGTCTCGAGGCGGCGCTTCGTTTCGAGAATAGTCGACCAAATCGGAACGCTCCTCTTTTATTTTAATACCTCTTTCCTCTTTTATTTTACTACCTCTTTCCTCTTTCACTTTCTTCTCCTTTTTTACCTTTGCATTAGGTTCCTCTTTCACTTCTCTGTGAAAAATGTAACAATGTTTGATAAGAATATTATAAGAAAAATATAGTAAGATCATCAAGAGAATGAAAGACTACACCAACGAATTTCAAAAGCTTTCAACCATTTTTACATTTCAGAAAAGAGTAAATCTAAGCATGCATGCAGCATCAATTTTTTTGTACGGTAGGTGTTTGACCTCATAAAACCCAACTAGTGTTGTTCTCAATACTCAAAAATTTGAAAATTAAACAGGCAAAAAGATCATGCTTCCCTGATTAGCCAGCAGTCTAACTCACCTCTTCATCGATTTGTATTTTTGAACAAGGTGCTGTGGAGGTTTGGATTTGAGTGAATTGACAAAATCTTTTATACTATCAAAAAGAGAGCTTTCAAGTTTCAATTTCACAGACTTGTCCTGAAAACAACCAAAATTTAATTATGAATTCAAAATAAATGTAATGACCACCAGAAGTATTGCAATAAAAATTGAAGCATTCATAAACCATTATTAGGTTACATGCATCACAAAATAATAAAAAGAAGTATTAGGCTACAGTATTGTATAAAACAGTTTAATCTATTAGAAGATATTAGAAGATGGTATGATTACCCAACAACATACAATAATTTTTTCATCTTTTCAGAAGAACTAGCTGAATTGGTTCAAATTATTATTTCCTCCACCTACTGTCTAAAGTACTTACTTTACTCCCTGAAACATAATACTAAAGTGTCACTTTTTCGCTCTCGGTAGTAAAAAACAGAAAAACTCCCTAGGGAGGAAAAGTGACTCCATTTAAATAACATGGGAAGCATCTCTATTTTAAAACTTATATT
This sequence comes from Nilaparvata lugens, assembly GCF_014356525.2. Lineage (NCBI taxonomy): Eukaryota > Metazoa > Arthropoda > Insecta > Hemiptera > Delphacidae > Nilaparvata > Nilaparvata lugens. The sequence continues at coordinate 14,548,127 of NC_052504.1, forward strand.
GTAATAGGTTAGAAGGTCTAAGCTCTGATGAGAAAGCATAATAGAGGTGTCTGTCATTGAGTCAACTGAATTCAATACCACAACCAGAAATTTGATCAACTCATGAAATATATGTTTGTATGATATTATATTCTTAATATTAGTAGAAGATAAAGATTTATACAATTTTAAAAATATTTTATTCTATTCAAAATACCAGCCAACAAATATTTTTGATCTGCAATTCAAATCTGAACCGCGTGATCTGGAGTCAGCCATTTTTGGTAGACGCCCATCTGGTATAATTGTTACAACTTTTGCCGATAGATAGCGCAATCGGCAGTGCCAATCAGACGACCGGTTTTTATTTTTAGGTTTAAGATTTTAGGTTATGTTGTTAGGAAACATTGTCACCAATACGTAAGTTATTAAAATGATATTATTTGCAGTTTCTATAAAAAAATGTAGATGGAGGAAAAATGTTGTGTACATCACAAGCGAAAAATACGTTTTCTCCCTCGGGAAAATTGTTGCCCTCGACTTCGCCTCGGGCTTCAAACTTTTTCCCACAGGGAGAAAAAGTCGTACTTTTCACTCTAGATATACAAATAACTATTATTATAATAGTGATTTTATTTCTATTTATGAAAAATACTTAGCCTTAAATTTCCATCATCCGATTATTTTTATTTATTCGAATGGATTTGATTGGTGGGCGACCAGAGTTATTCCAACTTCACCAATGTTGGTGAACCACTCTGTAAATTTGTTAATCTCTAATGCGTGTTTTATGACAAAGTTTGACAAGGAGCTTTGTAAAAATTGATTGTCGGCTCGATTAAATGAATAGTATTAGTTAGTTAGTTATTATTATTCATTATTCGAAATCATGTTAATGCTTACTAAAAAAATCTGGTGTGGCGCACTTACACAACTTTCCTTGCTGTTATGAAAATTATTATTATTATGTCGACGCTAGTCGACCTACCTGACGCTAGTGTTCACGCGCATCTCAAGTCTACTATTCAAAGATTTGAGCCAGCTGGTGACAGGGCAATAGCGCTGGAGAAACACGAGGTCTGCTATCTCTTCATAGTGAATGATTTAATAGAATCAACAATAATTTACAATTGAATAATCACATTTTCTGGAATTTGGAGCTTATTTTCAATTTTTGGTGAAAATGTTACTGGACATTAATTGTAGAAATTCTCATCCTCAATCTTTTCCACTCGATTTTTTTTGTTTAGATTGTATCTGAAGCCTGATAATTGAGAATCTAAAATCAAACTTTGCATAGATGGGGCGGAGCTCCTGAAATTTTTACAGATATGGGACTTGTGGCAGTTGATAGAGCTTATCGATGACTATTTTAGGTATAACTTTAGTCAAAATCGTTGGAGCCGTTTTCGAGAAAATCGCGAAAAACCCTGTTTTTGACAACATTTTCGCCATTTTAGCCGCCATCTTGAATCGCATTTGATCGAAATTGTTCGTGTCGGATCCTTATATTGTAAGAACCTTACGTTCCAAATTTCAAGTCATTCCGTTAATTGGGAGATGAGATATCGTGTACACAGACGCACATACACTCATACACACACACACACACACACACACACCACACACACACACACACACAACACACACACACACACACACACACACACACAGACCAATACCCAAAAACCACTTTTTTGGACTCAGGGGACCTTGAAACGTATAGAAATTTAGAAATTGGGGCACCTTAATTTTTTCGGAAAGCAATACTTTCCTTACCTATGGTAATAGGGCAAGAAAGTAAAAATATAGTGTTTGAAAACAGAAAAAACACTTTTGTGCACTTAGATTTGACTCTTTCTTAGCAGTCAGGTCTGGTGTATAACTTAAGTGAGGTGAATTGACTCGTATCATGAATGGATTTGATCTAGTTCATGTTTTTGGAATGGATAAATTATAAAAGGAATCCCTCGGGATACTTATAAAAAGAATTCAGCTTTCAACTGAAATGGACAGCTTTCTGAAATGAAATCATTACCTTTTTTCGCACTATCTCTTTGCCCTCAGCTTTCATCCTTCTATGCTTATTCTTGTACCAGAGACCTGTTAAATTGATAAAATAATTGATTAGAGATACCATCTACATTATTTTATGATCCAAGTTGTATGGAGTACGATATTTCATTTAAAAAGTATACTGCAGGTGTCAACTGTCAACTTTTCGTTGTTCTTCAAGTGAAAAAACAAATCATGAAACTTGTCACTTAAGACTAGGGGTTGCTTTCTCCACAAAATTTGAACTAAAATTTCTAGTGTAAACCATCATCAGCTGACTTAATTGAAACACATTATAATAAAAGAGACTATTCATAGATTAAACTGGTTTAATAGTTGAACTAACTTTGGAGAAAGCGACCCTGAGCACCACCTCCTTAGGGCTTGTTCACATGACAACGATTTACGTTCGGTTGTCGCGCGGTTGACCAACCGAGCGGTTGCCAGGTATAGGGAAAGACATGGTGCCGTACACTTACAACGCTCGGTTTGAGCAGTCGCCGGCGAATCACGGCGGTTGAAGTTTCCAGTCCAACCGCTCGGTTGTCGCTCGGTTGCCGGGCGGTTTGATATACTAGAGCAGGCATGAGAGCGTACACATGTCTTCAGTCAACCGAGCGGTTTCGAGCAGAGCAGTACACATAGTGCTCATTCTATTACAATTTCAGTTCAATTAAAATTTCATTCTATTACAATTTTCAGTTCAGTTAGTTAGTTCAGTTTAAGTTAGTTCGTAGAGGATCATAGTCATAGTAGTATCCAAAGTTAATAATTCATCAAATGAGGTTATGCTCATTCGAAAGTAATTGAAAAACTTTGGAGGATACTGCCTCAATTTTGGGTAAAGCATAGCGTAACAAACGAGCCCATGGTCAATCTGTCATCTGTCACTGGACGCATCCACCATCTTCTTTGTCTTCTTCGTCGCGCTCTGTATCTACGATATAACAACCAAACACATGTTAACTCTTCCAACTCCATTTCTGTACTGAGTACTGTTTGATCGTTGCTGTACTGCCCGACTAGCAACGTTCACTGAACCCTTAACTGAGCGCAAACCGCTCATGAATCGCTGTCATGTGTACGAGGCTGGCAAACCGAGCGATTTGCCAATCGAGCAACAACCGAGCGTGAATCGCTGTCATGTGAACAAGCTCTAAACAAAGCCATAGTGCATGCTGGTGACGTCAGCACAGGTAGGGCTCCTACACCAATAAATTTGTTGATTTCAGCTGATCAGCTAGCAGTGGCGGCTGGTGTAAATATAGTTTGGAGGTTGCATATATCAATCCTTACTTTCATAGGAAATAAGAAAGCAATAAATTGGGATGATTATTTTATTGAATTACATTGAAGTACTTGAATTAGGCTATATCATTTTTTTCTCAACATAATTCCAAGTCACTGTAAGAGATAACAAGGAAATGAATAAGTTACAAGATTCGAACAATACAATAGAAATAAAAATCCCAAAACTGTTTAGAGAACTGATAAAAAACATCGCTCATTCTTTATTATTAGCCTGGAAAGACAATAGATAGCACAAATATATTTTTTAACTGCCGCTTTTAATCACGCACTCACGCAAACCCAATTTTACAGCTTGTTTGGAATTTTCAAGATTTGAACGTTTTTCAAACATTCCAAGTTTCAATTTCATTCTCAATTGCCATTAAACTATATAAATCAATAAATGTTCATTAGAATTATGATGTATACTTATTATATCAATCAATAAAGAATAAAGAATAAAGAATAAATAGGCTAGCTTTCATTCATTACACAATCACTGACATATCCTTAAATCAAAACAAACAAAACTTTCCAACGTGGTCTGTCCTCTCGTCGTCTGTAGTGTGATAATATAGAAAATCAATACGAAGGCAGTCTTCATATGTTGATATTGTTGGTATCGTATTGTTAGTTTCTATACTGGGTTGTAGGAACGCTGCAATTATACGTTCCTTAAAATGCCATTCGTTGTCATAGCAACCAACTGGTTTGCCAGCACTTTAGACTTCCAATGTTATTCTCCCATAGAAGCGACGCGTCATAGGGTGTTGCAAATTCAAAGCGCTCCTTCTTCGGATCGCGCAAATTCAAAATGTTGGACTATCTGTTCTGGCTTTCTGCTGTATGAATTGAGAAAATAATTTCTAATTATATAACCATCAAATCGAGGTGCTATTAAGACGTTTTAGAAGAATCTTTCTATTGCTTGATTTGTTGTGCAACCTTAAGAGGAGCCGCCCCTGTCAGCTAGTGTTTTTATTGGTGTAGGAGCCCTACCTGTGCTGACTTTACCCTCAATCACCTGTCCTGCACTATGGCTTTGTTTAAGAAGGTAGTGCCCTGAGGTCCATATGGTTAACACGGATCCATCTCGATTTAAACGGAGATTGATCAGATGTTGGTTTAAACCACGTTTGTAGCAAATGTGAGTATGTGACCATATCAGTAAACCTAGATTAGTGTTGACCGTAAATGCTGCATAGGTTATGAGAATCGACTCCAGGGCATAAGAGTCCCTTAGCTTTGCCGCCGTGACCTTGAAACGGCATATATATTATATAGGGAATTTATGGTTTGCATATTCTTGCAAAAACATTGGGCTCAAGGCTGTTCGGTACACTTCTTTTTATTGGATAATCTTTTTCAATATAATTGTTAAGATCATTATAATAAGAGTGAGAAAAATTGGCAACTGAAATTTTCAAGTAGTCTAATAAGCGAGGTATGGTATGTTGAAAGTGCAAACTCCGTTTTCTTTCCAGATCATAAACGGTTTCGAATTTTCCATTGGAGTTTTTTTTAATACATTCAGTAGGTACATCATTGGCTTGGTTCTAATATGCGTTTTTTCGCGATTTATGCCAAAATGAAAAAAATATCGAATTTACAAAAAATGTTACTTTTTCTTTATGAACGATATGAGGAATAAAATGTTTTAGTTTGGAAAGATACATTTTTTGAAGTTTCAAGAGAAGTTCTGTTAATATAGTCGAAACCGTTTATGATCTGGAAAGAAAACGGAATCTGGAAAATTAGCACTTCAACAACCCATAACTCGCTTATTAGACCACTTAAAAATTTCAGTTGCCACTTTTTCTCACTCTTATAATGATCTTAGCAATTATATTGAAAAAGATTATCCAATTTGAATAAAAAAAGTATACCGAATAGCCTTAACAGCCCCTGAATACCTATATGGGGAAGCTACCTAAATAGCTTCCTTGAAGAAAGCTCCCTACACACAGGGATCCTTCATGTTGAAAACTGATACTCCTGCTGTACAGGTGCGCAGCACACATTACAGTACAGATCAGTTGGCAGTCTATTGTTGGCTAGCAAGTGCATATTATGCAACTGCTTAGCATGGTAGATGCTGCTGCGTTAAATGCTCTACATAGTATTTCAGCGGAAAGACCTAGTTTCATAATTCTTTCTTTAAAAATAAATTCAATTAATTCTCTACATATACGCAATATTATTTATACACGAATTATCAAAAACAAAACATTTTTTCAGTAACTTTTCATGTCATGAAAATTTCAAGATGTAGATTTCTCGACTTGAGTACCTCGTTTACAAGATATCGTTCACTAATTTACAGTTTCATTGACATAATTGGCATTCTCAAATAATTCTCCTGACATTACTTCAAAGTTTCATTGATTTATAATTATTAGTTTGAGAGTAACTGGGTTAGAACACTATTTACAAATCAAGTCTCATTCTTATTTAATTCTATTTATCATTAGAATCAGTAGATTTATATTGAAAGTTCACAGGACAAAAAGGATGCGTAATCATTAGTTTTATAGGATCACATTTTTTTGAGATATACTAGAAAGTTTCGATGTTTTTGAACGGGTGGTATTGAACTGTAGTGGCCCTACGCCCACAGGCAGAGCTAAAGGATACGGACTGTACTAATTTTGAATACAACATAGGTTGAAATTCGGTTACAATAATATTTCAAAATGCCGAAATATAGTAAGTTTATCAAGATTAGTGTTCTGTATTATGTGATCAAGTTATTTTCTTACCAATTTCTTTGCCTCTGAGTCCAGGGGGCGGTCTATCAGATGGACTCCTATCACCAGACTGACTCCTCCCCTCATCATGCTCTTCTCTATAACGACCTCCTCTTCCACCTCCGCCTCCTCTTCCAGCTCTATAATGCGAGCCACGTCTTGGATGTCGTCCCATTGAGCCGCCGCGGCCTCTTCTGTATCTGCCACCTGAAATAGAGGCATTCAATTGGGTGAGGTGTATTGCATGGTATCCTATTTGGACAATGTGAATGGAGTTATGGAAACGTGTTGGATAAAAACTTGAGTGCGGTAGGAGGTATTAAAAGGGGTCATCGCAGTAATTTGGATTCAAGTCCTGTTCTTGGATTCCACTTGAATACGCTCATTAGTAATCTCCTCTTATCTGTTGATTTGCACCTTGCACATTGCACTGGCTACTTGTTTTTTTATTTACCGAAACATACTATACTCTGAAACACTAAGTTCGACTGTTATCTAATTCTATCTTGGTAAAAGTTATAATTTATTATAAATAGGCGACAAGTAGGTTAAAATTCAATAACAATAGGATAGTCTGAGGGTTATCATAGAGGTTAATCCTCTCTGGTTCCCTATGCTCTCAAAAAATTTTAAACGTTGTTCTCCTATCTTTCCCCACTGCCATTATGTGGACTACTATCTATAGTGAGGTCCACACTATAATAGCAGTGAAAAAAGCTTCGTTATTATGGGATTGTGGACTTTGCTTTATTCTAAACTTCTTTGAGTTATATCTGACTGGGAGAGCACAGGTGGTGTCCTGTCAATACCCTGTGAATTTTGGGTTACCTCAGGGTTCAATACTAGGGCCAATCCTGTATAACATATCAATGACCTGGACAACAATGGTTCCTTTTTGCTGATAATACATCAATATCGAGGCACCGAGCTCCGCTCGTTATTTTTATTTATTGATAAACAGAACACAATTCTCTAAAATGATTGTGTTTATATTTTACAGCTGGCTATATGTCAGCTTATTAATTTCGGGGATGCGATATTTTGATTTTTCACAGACTCACTCGCCCAGTCACTTTTTTACTATCCACAGACGACGAAAGTCTCAGCTGTTTCAGCCAAGGATGAATTATCATTTTAATGTCGTTCAGCGAGTTTTCCCAAGGATGAGACCTAGTGCAATCGAATTTTTATATCATAAACCTACTATGTTCCAAATTTCGTGAAAACCGTTAGAGCCGTTTTCTAGATCCGTTGAACATAAATAACCATAAATAAATATTTAACCAATTAATATAGATAACCAAATATAAACATAATATTCAGATATACAGAAATTGCTCGCTTAATATAATAAGATAACCAAATACAAAAATATATACAGAAATTGCTCGCTTGATATAGTGGGATTGCTATCTTCTGTCATTGACCTTCAGCAGGTGTTGGAGATGTCAGCGGAGTATCTGCGGTCTTCAACTTCATGATTACAGGTCAATCGTTTCCAACTGAATGAGAGCAAGACGCAAAAAAGCATCTTCAGCTTGTCGCAAAGTCTGCCTCATGATCAGGAACCGATGAAGCTGCTTGGCTTTGTATTGGATTCGAAACAGCTGGGATAGCCACATCTAGCAGGTGACTAGGAGTCCCGAATCTGTTTCCTGTTGCTCAAGCTGAGGGTACAGGTGACGGATGCATATCTGGTAATGGTGTATCATGCACTTTTCCACTGCCATATCTCCCACGGTCTACTCATGTGGGTCATTCAGACAAGGTTGTGGACATACTGAAGCTGCAAAAACGGGCTGCTAGGATTATTACTGCAAGCGAACATCATGCACATTGCAAGTCCATTTTTGTTAGGCTAGGTATCCTAACAGTAGTCAGTCACTTCCTTCTTCTCTGCCACATGTATATGAAGAAGAATCAACAAAATTTGTTGACTTGGACTGATGTACATCACCATAATACCAGGCATCGTGTGTTGTTTGAAATACCCAGGGTGTGCCTCAAGACTCAAGAGATCGCTGGTATGCTACATAAGTTAGCTCTCCGCTACTTCAACAGGCTACCTGCAGGAGTGAAGCAGTTGGATACCAGCAAGTTCGATAGGGTTGTGACTGGTTTTTGAGAGCCAGGGCTTATTGTGATGTCCAGGAATTTTTAAACGATGACCTGTCTCAAATACTATCTGGCTAATTTGCCAGTAAATCAAAGAGCAAGGCCTTAGATGTTAACTAAGTGTGCTTTATCTTGATCGCTGCCATCTTGATAAATTAGTGTTTTTTTTTGTTGTTTTGACGTGACAATGACGCCATCGATCCCACAATTGTGGGTAATGGATGAAGAATAAGGTATAAGATATAAATATAGGAGAACAGCGCTGCCGAACCTTGTCACTGTCTTCTATGGAGGATAGCTAATACGAATTATCTAATGATATTACACATCATTATAGTGGGGTGTTTAATTATTCATTGAATTACCTTTGCGTATTAAAAAATATTCAATGCATAAAACTTTATTGTTTTAATTGTATTAATTATTATAGTATTCTAATTTGTATTGTAATTGTTTTTGATGAATAAACTTTGATTTGAATGTAATAGGAACTGTTCATTCAATATTTAAATAACCAATTATATTTTATTTGTCAACAAAATAAGCTATTTTTTCAATGACTAAATAATAATACATTTTTATAATTGAGAAAGAATATTTTGTATTTGTAAACATTCAAATACATCAGCAATTATTAATTGGTGTTTATAAGCTTACCCGATCCTTCCATTACAGGTATCTCCATTCTCCTCCAAAATGACAAGATTAGATTTCCATGAAAACGTTTTGATGCAATGAGAGAAAATTGGGGATGGGGAAGAGAAAATCTGCTTGGCAAAAAGAGACCTACCAACCGAACAAAATATTTGTTCATTCACTTATTCTGATCATGTTTACAATCAGTGAACGATTTTGTGAAAGCATTTGTTGAAATTAAGTATCAAATCAATAATCAACACTTTAAAATAATTAACATAGCATTAGCAAACTACAAGTATTTGTTCAACAGTACAACAATTACGAAAATATTGACAAAATAAATCTAACCAACTTAAACCAAAACCATGTAGTAAAAGTTCAGTAAGTAAATCATCAAAACCTAACAATCAGAATACCGAACGACCAACCCGGTAACGGCAAGGGTCAGCTGATTGCAACATTATTCTCTCGAGAGAGAGAACTGCATCGGGATACGCATGCGTTAGTATTAACCAGCCAGATGAGCTGGATAGGTCATCACGTCAATAATATACATTGTTTTTGTTGGAGCAGTTCTGTTCTGAGTTGTAACTGTTACTGAACAGTGACAGCAGTTCCGCACCCTAAATATACCCGAAATACATAGAGGGCATTGTCAAGTCAGAGGATCGGCAAGTTCTCCTATCTTTCTACACTGCCATAATAATTAATAACGTGGACCTCACTATACAACAGCTAACTGTAATGAGTGTCGTATTCTCAAGCCTGGCTATACTGACTGCGAAGCTAAACTAGTTTCAAGAAATTTCGTGAAAACAATAGTGGCTTCATGTTGTAACTCAATTTTAACATGTGTGATGTGATGCAATAAGGCCGTATATTCAAGCCTGAGTGCTAGTCTATCGGCCTATAATGACAAATGTTATTCTCAAATGAGGAGGGGTGAGGAGTGAGAAGGTTCCTTTTACATTGCAGTGAATTGGAGCCAAAGCTTTGCTTTTGAGTGAGCTAGATATTGTCATCATATTGACGATAACAGCCGACTGAAGACAATGCAAGTTGAGTGCAGGCTTGAAATGTTATGGTTTGAGGTTCAGACCAGGCTTTAATCACACTACCCTGACTCAAAGCATAGGACTCCAGTTCCAGAAACCAGTTTTTCAGACCTTTCAACTTGACTTATTTGAAATTGTGTAATCAAAGGCTTATTTCGATCGATTTTTGACATAATTCTACTAATTTTTCAAGTAATCGGAATAAGTTCTTGTTTATATTTATATTATTCCACTTGAAATCCTAGCCTCACTTTTCGAACATCTAGGATACTCATGTCTCTTGGTGACCAGCATGTTGAGTCACCAAGAAACATGAGTATCCTTGCAAAAAATTGCATGGTTGCCTGTAAAGTTGGTATACGGGCGAAAGTTTTATGTGACAACGACTTTGAGTGGTAAAATAATTTTAATGTGAATATTCATTCCTATAGTAGGAAGAAGGATGAAATAATAGTAACAATTCAAAACATTTATTTATACAAAGAATTATATTTAAAACATTAATTTATACAAAGAATCTCACACTGAATTTCATATTAACAAAATTTTATTTTTACCTTCACACATCCTCAACAAAATCACTCTGTCTCTCTCGCTCTTAGGCGGGCTAACTGTGCTCGATTCAATTTTTTACATAGCAAGTCGCGCTCATTTTTTCAAGTTAAACAAATTATTATCGGCTGAGAAACGATTTATACTAATTTTGTGATTGAAAACTACCACAACGTTGTGATTACTACAACATAACCTATTCACTTATACCTATTATACTTACACTTATACCTATTCACTTATACTTATTCACATAACCTATTCACTAAGTAGTGGCCCAGTCGCAGGAGATTGCTCCGTTTCACTCTCTCTCCAGGTGAATGCTGCTGCAATGCTCGCCACTGCTCCTATTCGTGCTCTTTCCAGACGACCGTGAACCGAAACGAACGCTCTCACTCGCTCTCATTGTGAGCGCATAACGTGGGAACGTAACACAGTTTTTTGAAGTGTCACCCGGCAAACCAATTTATAAGACGTTGTCACATCAAAATCTCAAAAGAAAAAAAAAATTTCTCTGTGGTATCCTATAGATTCAGAAAGTGATGTTGGGATTTAAAGTGAATTTTCTCATCTAATGTAATTAAAAAAAATTATGGGAGTGAGTCATTAATTAAGGCAGATAAGCCAACACAGTTTAAAAAAAGATAAATCATGACTAGAGTCGTACGATTTGAGTCGCGTTAGTGAGCGTAGTGCCCACAAGTAACTGCAAACCTAGCTCCACAGTGCAGGCTGGTTGCTTGGCTGAATCGGACTAGGCGCTGAGACAGCAAATAATAGCAGCGTTGGTGGGAATGCGAGCGGCCGCAGTAACATCTTCCACCCAGCAATGGTCGGCGTAGTTCCGCCTAGCGGACAGATGAAAGATCAAACCAGTCGGTTATTTGATCCCTCCAGCCAGGCTCAGCCAAGCAGCCGAGACAATAGAACAATGGAGTGGCGGTCTTATTCGCGTTCATCAGCAGTTTTCTTTCTCACGATTATTTTGATTTTTGTGTGTCAATAATAACTCCAGTCACCAGTAAACAGTCACCCAGAAACGTGGTGTACTACCATATTAATGACTTTTCATGATGATTTTTAATTATTTAAAAACATTGTTGACATTCTGAGCCTTTAGGCTAAACTTGGGGTCGCTGAGAACGAATCTGCAATCAGAATTTCTCTATCACGAAAAATAACAAAAAAAATCCAGCTGTTGATCTTCCGGCAACCGTTAACAGTCATCCTGCAATGCGGCCGAAACACTTCCAAGCCAGACACCCATCTCGAATGACAACAACGCCAAGCTGTGAGAAACCATCCTGCACTGCGGCGCTAGGTTAACAGTCAGCTGATTGCAACTGAGAATTTGAACAGCTATTTGCATGCTGGCAATGGCAAGATTCAACTCACATCGTAAAATGAATGTGAATATTTGTGTAAAAACACGTGTATTTTATAACAGGGTAAAAGGAAAGGTTAAAAGCTCATATTGTTGCTTTTGAATGACGATTATGTTGATATTATCAGAGACAAGAAATATAGAAATTTAAAACTTACGCTTATCCTTTATCTATGATATTCACAATATCCAATCACAGTACTCAGTAACCATCATTGCAAAGAATGTTACATTCAAAGAACTGATTAAATGGAAACGTTGCCTGCACATGTGCATTATCGTGCAGTGTAAGGTCAAGATGGATTTGTTCACTGGAGCAGACCGAAGTTTGACATAGTAATAATAATAATATATTATCCAGAGTCCGGATCTTGGCTTGGAGGTCTGTGTACTGTCTTATAACTCCCTGTGTGTTCCCTGTGCCTGTCCAGTGTCGACGTCGACTATCGTCCGTATTCCGTATCGTAGTGTTTCTGTTGGCTATTGCGCATGTGTTATTATTTTCAGAAACTTCATCCCTATAATGAGGTCCACGTTAAATGACAGTATTCGAGTAAAATTGGTGTTGCTATCCTTGTCTATCATTCGACAAAGCAGATAGAGCTATCCTTTTCTAGCTCCAGAACGTTGCCAAATACGTTTTTCACAATTTAGAAATATAATTAATTAAGGCAGAGACTCGGCAACGCTGTTCTCTCATCTTTATCCACTACCATTATAACGTGAACCTCACTATACAATAATCATTTAGGCCTATATCTTTTTAGCATTATATTTATTTGAAAGTCAAAAAACACGTTTGCCTCCAATTTTTTTTCTTTTCTTTTTTCTTTGAAATGATGTATTATTTTACTTATTCCAAGTTTTCCTTTCATTGTTATAGCAGCTTCAATGTAGGGGGTGAAATTTTCATTGCTGCAACAAGTGTCAACTCAGCGGTTCCACACCTCCAACAGAGGGGATAAAGATGTGCACTGTTGGTATGTTCACCTACTAAGTCCACATTGAGTTGCAAAGTCAAAAATTGTTTCACAGACACCCCCTTCAAATATCATTGTCAAACGATCAATTGTTATCACAATTAATTATTCATTATCAAAATTGTTGTCACAATACTCTGCAGCTGAATAGACCATTGACAGTGCAGAAGTTCGCAGAGTTCTTGCATCTGCCCCCCAGGAGGAGCCAGCGAGGTGCTTCACAATGTTGACTCTGGTTCTCACCTTGGCTGCAGTCTTTAATAGGTGACTCTTGAATGTTAATGAGCGATCCAATGTGACTCCCAGGTACTGGGGCTGCTCGTTTTGTGTTTGAGCTGAACATCATTGAAAAACACCTTAAGTTTTACATTAGCAAGCTTGTTGTTCAGATGGAAGCAGGACACTTCAGTCTTGTTTGGATTTGGCTTGAGCTTCTAGGTCCTAAAATAGTCTTTGAGGGAGGAGAGGTCATTAGTGAGCGTGACTTCTGTTTCCTCCAGTTCCTTGTGCTGTGTGGCCAGAGCAATGTCGTCTGCCTATATGAATTTCCTAGACTTTGTTTCTGGCATGTCAGCAGTGTAAATAATGGATAGAAAGGGGGCAAGTACTGATCCCTGTGGGAGGCCATCTCTTAAGGTCCTGAAACCACTTTGTTCTTGGCCAGCATATACCTTTATCAACCTGTCGCTAAGCATGGCATTAACAAGATGCAGCAGGGATTTACATGGGACAACTCTGTAAAGCTTGACCAACTGGGCCTTTCTCCAGACTGTCATAAGCCGAATAAAGATCTATAAGTGCAGCTGATGTTTTCAGGTTCTTATCAAATCCATTTTCAATGAAAGCTGTTAAAGCAAGGACCTGGTCGCAGCAGTTACGGCCAGGCCTGAAACCAGTTTGCTCACTTGGAATGCTTGCATTAAGAACTGGACACAGTCTATTACAGAGAAGGCGCTCCAGCAGTTTATAGCATACACATAGTAGGGCTATTGGGCGATAATTCTTAACACACTTTTCGTCTTTACCTGGTTTCAAAACTGCTATTATCTTTGTTTTTCTGCAAACATTAGGTAAGGTACCAGTTTCCAATATATCATTGAAAAAGCAACATAGCCACTGCCTAACTTTAGGGCCAGTATAGGCCCATTTCAAAAACTCAGGGAAGACATTGTCCAAACGACAAGCCAATAGACAAGGACATATATGATAGCCCTGTTAAGCTCATCTACAGTGAATTCTTCTGATATTTCTAGAGGAGCCTGCCTACTCTTTTTTTATATCATTTAGCTCCCTTAAAATGTTTCTATCAGATGGTTGGCGAGCTGACTTGGACAAGCTCACAAAATGTGCTTTGCAATTGCGTCCGGATTTGGTTGCAAGCCTGTCTCCTTCTGGATTGTGCTACCAGTTGATAGTTTCCTTAGCAAAGACCGGGCCTTTCGCCTACTATGTGTGCAATTCAATGCCTCGACAGTTTTCACCGGTAACCACTTATCTCTTCGTGACTTGTTCAGATTTTGAAAGAGGAGGTCAGCAGTAGCGGGGCTTCCAGTTACATTGAACTCATTGAAAAGATTTTCACAAACTTGATCCCAGCCCGGAATGTATTCTTTTCTGAAACCTCTAGGAATAGATTTCTTTGCTCTCCAACAAATAATTATAAACTATAAGTTAAAATTGAAACTTTTCAAATACGGTACATATTTTTGTGTAATATTTATGACGATTGTATTTTTGTCCAACAGGATACAATACCACCATGGAGTTTATTTATGCTGATTACAATGCAACGACGCCCATCGATGATAAAGTTCAGAAGCATATTATTGAATCATTAAAATGCCATTGGGCGAATTCCAGCTCTGGATATCATTTGGGAGTTGAGGCGAAATCAGCTATAGAGCAAGCCAGAAGAGAAGTTGCTCAAGCTATAAATGCGCAAACTGAAGATATCATTTTCACTTCAGGTGGAACAGAGGTCAATTCAGTCAATTTTGTCTTAAATTAAGTTTAATTTAACACACGGTTACAAAAAGTCTGTTAACTTTTAATCCCGATTAAATGCCACGAGAACCAATCAGAGAAGCCTTCTCCTCAGCAAAACCTTCCCTGATTGGCTCTTGTAGAATTTAATCATGAAATTCAACAGCTTTGTGCTTTCAACGGCTTTTGTGCAACCGGGCTTAAGAATTATTGTCAAATAGCTTTTGACAAGTCACCCAAATTAAAAGTTTTAATTTTTCAAAAGCCGTCAAATTTTATTTGAGTGAAGGCATATTTTTAAAATTTATCGTATTACAATGGTCTATGAACATAATTATCAAAACCTACTTTTTTGTTCTTGACATGAATTACAGTATTCAATACGGTAAAATAATATGGGTATTTATGTTTTATTCACTAAAATGTATACGGTATTCATGTCAAAGTCATTTTACTATACAGTGCTTGCATGATATTTTAACGAACTTATATAAAAAGCAACAAATTAAGAAAATTTGAAGTTGGCTACTCATGCTAATAATGATTCATGTATAATGAGTTGAGGTTTTGGTGGAAAGTGGTAATGTGTAAATTGAATGAATATCAAAGGTGATGTTGCTTTACTGTGGTTAAAGTCGGAAATGTATAACTCTTAAGAAATTATTAACAGAATAATCTAGCAATAGTTACCCTGCTAGAATTTCTATTCATGACTGTATTATTATTTGTAATGAGCCTTATTCATTTAAAATATTTTGCAGTCTAGTAATATGGCTATTCAATCAGCGGTGAAATTGTTTCTGAAGAAATCAAGCAAAGACAAAGTGCACATAATCACCACCAATGTTGAACACGTTGCTACTCTTAATCCGTTGAAGCAGCTGAAAGAGGAGAACAAGGCAGGTGAGTGCGGTCTATACGTATCCATTCTGTAATTGTATATTATTGTAGTCTATATTACTATTTCAGCAACAGCCGTTAATACAGCGCGGATAGGATCGTTAGAGTCGTCGCTTAGGAATTTGACTTCAAGGATCAAAAAATAGTGGTGCGGTGAAGATTAGAGTGAATTAGAAAAGATAGCTGAGAGTGTTGAAAATAATGCATGTATTCAAATGTGTCGGAACATATAAGAGCCGCTAAAGCAGGGTTGAAGGTAGAAGGGAGGTGAGACATTGATCATGACATTCTCCAGCTCTGATACACTCCTTTGCCGCTCCACTATGTTTTGACGCTAAAGGCGTTGCACCCTTCAGTCTGCTTCCACTATTTGGTCGTGGTTTCGTATTCCACCGCAGCCTAGCCTGAAGAATCATAAAAATGAAATTATTCAAAATTTACAATGTAATCACAATTACACGTCTGAAATAGCCTAATTTTATTTTTAATTTTAATTTTACAGAAGTAACTTATGTTCCTGTTGATCAAAATGGATACTTATCATCACATGATATAATTAAGGCAATTGAAGATAATACATGCTTGATCACGATAATGCTTGCTAACAATGAAACTGGAGTGATATTTCCCATATCAGATATAGCTAGGTAAGTTGAATCAGTATTTAATTCCACTTATACAGACTGCAACGTGTACAATAATTATGCTCTTCACATAGAATTTCTGGGCTTATCTCATGCCCAGCCTTTTTTCATTTAATTAATTTCAATAATTATTACTAAATTTTACTTCCAGAGAACTAGAAAAAATGAATGAAATGAGACGGGTGAAAGGTCTACAAAAAGTGTTATTTCATTCAGACGCTGCACAAGCAATTGGAAAAATTTTGGTGGATGTGAAAGACTTGGGAATTGATTATTTAACAATTGCCGGGCATAAAGTGAGTGGATGAGAATCTTATCATTCTTATAATAAATATAAAATACTTGAAATATATCATTGTTATGTGCATTGAATTTAATTTTTTTAATACCAAATAAAATAATAATAAAAGCTGTCGTGATGAAGGTTGAATAAAAAAAAACTTGTAATTTTGTAAATCACAACTTATAGGCTAGTCCAGTCTATATTATAGACATGGGGAAAGGGAGGTGCTTGCAATATACATCGTAGTTCTGATTGTCTTATATATTGTTTGGATACCTATAAGAGAAGTCCATAACCATTTTTTCATGCAAAATTTCCTTGTGCTAAATATAGAGTGCCCAAAAACCTCTTATTTTCGGTTCATTTTCCAGTTTTCAGACATCTTTGCCAAATTCAGCCATCGGACAAAAAAAATTGCTCAAGCGTTCTTTAGATTAGAAAATTTCAAATAAAATGTAATCATTCGGAGCTCTGCTCTATCTTCAATTTCACAATGTTACTACTGAGTTACAATTTTTCAAAAATTAGTAAAATTTTGAGAAATGATAGATTTTTATTTTAATGAGTTTTAGTTCCTTATCAACAATATCCTCTGATTGGCACCATTTAAATGTGTACGGTAATTGAAAATCATTCTCAGTGTAATTCTGTGCTCTATAAGACCAGGTAGAGCGCTCTATCTCATATAGATTTCCAGGTACCGTACACCTTATAACAATGGTCCTTGTATTTTGAAACACATTTTTTGTTAATATCCTACTAGTTTGTATTTTATAATAGTATAATGAGTATTGTAATGTATAAGAAGAGCATTTTCTGATAATCTATATATGATTTTTCGATTCCAGTTTTATGGACCTAAAGTAGGAGCTCTTTATGTAAAGGGCATTGGTGGAAGCACAGCCGCCCCCATTCAACCTGTCATCTACGGAGGGGGCCAAGAGAGAGGTTTCAGGCCTGGAACTGAAAACACTCCAATGATAGTGGGCTTAGGTAAAGCAGCCGCCCTTGTCAACGAAAACATCGGAGTTTACAAAAATCACTTGCAACAGATAAGGGACTATTTTGAGAATAAACTGTCTGTGAGTATGAAAGTAGTTCAATCTGATAATTTTTTTCTGAAACACTGCAGCTCATTCATCAATTGAATTGCATTTCAAAATTGGAGCGATTTATCGAACCTGAATTACTCAAATACACAATACTACTCTGCACAATACATTAGTCAGATCTCAGAGGTTTAGAATGAACAATCATCTTCAAAAAAAAAATGATATTCTATATAGTGGGGTCTACGTTTTATAATGGCATTAGAGAAAGATAGGAGAACAACGTTGCCGATTCTCTGCTTTGACACTGCCTTCTATAGAAGATAGTTAATACCGGTATATCTTATGTGATATCAATAACTGTTCATTCTTGTTTAAAATAATACATTATATTTTCCATTGATTAAATAATAAATTTGTCAACTGAGAGTGAATAATTTGTTAATTAATTATATTTCTACATTGTTAAAAAACGATTTGACAACATTGCGGAGCTAGAGAAGGATAGCGTTATTTGCATTGTCGAATGATAAACAAGGATATAGCAACACAAATGTTAATCAAATACTGCCTTTTTAACGTGGACCTTACTATAGAAATGTTTGGGGTACGGTAACTACTTGTAATAATTATGATAAACAAGAATAAAATACTCTTCAGCTCAACTATCATTCCTGAGAGATTGATGAGCGATTTTAATTTTCGACCATTTTTGCAAAAATCTATGGATTTCATTAAAAATGCAAATAGAGGTTGACTCAACAATGGATGAGTGTCGTGCTATAATACGAGACGTTTCGCTACATTTATTCACAATGAAACAATTAATAATAGTAATTATTCAATTACTCAGTTATTCACTGAAACATAAAATTGTTCCTCCACTCTCAGATCAGAAAAATCACTCAACCTCAAATGCTCATAACTCAAGAATAGGAGTGAATTTCGAGAATGTGATGACATATTATTGTTCAAGTAGGCCTACTATCATTCCTGAGAGTTTGAAAGTTTTATTTTTTACCTTTTTTGCAAAAATCTATGATGACTAAACAATTAGTTTCGCTAACTCACAATATACTCCCTATTTCATTTTAAAGGACGAGTGCGACATAACGATAAACTGCAAATCATCCCCGAGGCTTCCAAATACATCCAACATCTCTTTCTGCATTAATGGAAAAGAAACTGATTTTTCTGGAGCTAAGCTATTGGAGACTTGCAAGCGGATAATAGCTAGCACTACGGCAGCATGCCACTCCCACACTGAAGAACCATCAGGTAAGCCATCAGCTTCTTAGGCTAGGCACGCGCACCAGTTAGTCAAGACAAGACAAGACCTGATCAGACACGTTCAGTCACAATACTTCACATAGTTTCTTATGAAGACATGTCTAATTGCAAAGACTAATCAGTGTGTGTTGCGTCTGGTGTGTGCCTAGCCTATTACCTCACACCATTCTCAGATGAGATAGAAATAGACCTATAGTCATAGAATAGATACTATGTATACTGTGCTATAGTGCCGATAGCCCAAAATCCACTAAAACCAAATCATAGAAGTCGTCTTTTCAATAAAGCCTTCTCTGATTGGTTCTCATGAAATTAATCTCGGTTAAAATTTAACCGGCTTTCGTCTAACCGGGCCCTAATGTACCCGACTACCCAGTCCAGTACTGTAGAATTCAAAATCAAGAATCCAGTAACAGAGATAAAAATATTAGCTTTTTACTATCTAATTAATCATTAGTCATTTTTAAAAAATGAATTGCTCATTCACCTTCAGACAAACTGTGCTGCATCAGTGAAGATTTAGATGCTCAATCGATCGAATCAAGAATTAGACATATCTTTAAAACACTCTAAATACTCACTATTAATTTTAGGACTACTGAAAGTATTGAAACACAATAGGATGCATCAAGTACCCTTTTATTTTATCACAACGTGTTGATATATCCTATCGTTTCAAACACGTGTCAGTAGGTGATAAACCGGCTTAATTCTCTCTATCAACCAATTATAAGGTGTCCATAATCTACCAATCATAAGGTATCATAATTAATATTTATTCTTCCTGTCTTGTAATATATCTGATTTTTTTCTTCAATAGAAGTCCTTCTTGCATCAGGCGTACCAAGGAACTTGGCTACGACAGCCGTGCGATTCAGCTTCGGAAGAGAAACAACAAGAGCCTGCATCGATATCATAATCAAGGACCTAACAACTGCAATAAATACACTTATGACAAACAATAAATAATGATAGTTTTGGAAATTTATTTAAATATAAATAGAACATCGATTAAGGAATCAATGGAATAATATGTACAGGTAGCTGATGAACAGAATATGCATCACTGTAACCCCTTGCCTTTGACATTGATAACTAATGGTTGTGAAGTAATTTATTTTTAATATTAATTATATTGGAAACTTCTATGGATTCGTTAAGATTATGGATGCCTAAATCAAAGGTTTTATACAGTGTATATTTTGTTGATATTTTTCATACATTATGATCTATGAATAAACAATTTGAATAAATTAGTAGACTTGATTACTTTATTATTTTATGGTTATATTTATAATTGAAAATATTAATGATTTATTCGACATAGTTTTAATGTTGAAGGAAGCTTTACGCACACTGATGTAGTAGGATGAATGCTGAACGCGGGACGACAAGCGACGCGGGACAGTTTTGAAGAAGTTGTTAAATGGTTGAAATTTGCCGCTCCCATTGTCTTGTGTTCCGCACTCATCCCGCATCGGTGTGCGAAAGGCTCAAAGTAAGCATCACAACTAAGAAAATTGCAATCTGTAGGTGCTCAATCAATAAATAATAGAACAGTTAAAGTTAAGAAGTAATGTGTTTTATTTTGAAATTAATAATAAAAATACTTTGAAACTAATTCGAACGCACAAAAACATCACATGAGGTATACATCACTTTTTTCGAAAATTCGAAATGTCATCATGATATTATACAGAGAATGCTGAAACACAAAAAACAGAGGTTTTAATCTTAGAAATTATTTGACTTGAGGGCAGAATTTTGACTGTGAAGGAATAACTTGCACATAGAGTTAATATCATTTTAAATTTGGTTTTTGTGTTTCCCGAAAAACTTAAATTTTGTGATTTATCTGGTTTTGCAAATATACTGGTTTTTTCGACTCACAGTTTTTGTTTTCATAGTTTTTCTTAGTGTTTACATGGACTTTTCAACTATAGTTTAATGAAATTACATTTAAACTTGCGTAAAAAAGCAATATGTACTTCTTGTATTTCAAATACTCTTTTAATTCATAATATCAAAACAAGTTTGACAAAAATGTGTTACTTTAAAAATATCAACATCTATAAAATATCAGTTCTGCAAAAATCTAGATCTACAAAGTAGGGGGTTGACAATCAGATTTTAGATTTCCTGAATCCAATTCATAACTAATCTTAATTTAACAATTACGTTTTCATGTGCCCGATTCCAAGGATTGTTTAAAGAAGATTATCTCTGCTTCAAGAATGATTCAAACGTTTAACATATTAATTCATTGTGATACAGTCATTTAAATTTAATACATATTTTGAAACACTATTCAAAGTCAATTTTTAATATAAATGAGTGATAAGTTTCAAGGCTAAACATAAAAACATTGTCAATAGAATATAAGTTTCTAGGTTGAATTCAATATTGTGTATTTAGTAGGGATAATATTATCATCCTGTTTTAACACCATGTCTGAAACCACTGGCCTGCATTTCTAATGCTAATTGTTTATTTCATGAAAAGCGTCTTACAATATATTCTATTTTTCAAACACCCTTCATAGACAACTAGCATTGACAATAGATTATAATTATACGTTTCAAAGCTAAATTCAATAGGTATTTGAATAAATGAATCATTGAGTTACTCAATAATTCTCCAAAAAAAAACTTTTTACATCCAGTGAGTGATTATTTTAAATGTTAGTGGGAATAATATCATAATCGGTCTGTGCCTCGACCACGTTTGAAACCACTGCAAGTGCATTCTAATGCTCTATTGTTCAATTTTGTAAATCACCATTCAATACATAATATTTTTATAAATTCCTAATAATTAACTGGAATTGTCAATAGATTATAAGTTTTAAGGATAAATTCAATGGGTGAGTATCTAGTAGGTACAATATCAACGGCAGGTATTTTCGTATTTAGAGGTGTTATCGGCCACGTTTGAAACCGTGCATTTCTAATGCTTTAAGGTGGATTTTCACATATCAGTATCAGAGTCAGTGACCGATAGAGTGAAAGGATAATTCCCATGAGTTTTAATAGGAATATTCCCACTCCGCCCGGTCGAGCGAGTATCAATAGTCCCATATGGGAATAATATTCTCACTGTAACGGACATGTTCACTATTACTGATAAGTGGGAATCTGTCTTATTTCATAAAATCGCCTAAATATTTATTAATATGAGTATTATTTATACAGTGTCGAAATATGTGATAGCCGAAGACCATAGACTCTACTCAAAATTTACAACAAAAAATCTTCAGTAAAATTTTCTTATATCGACCTTAGTTTTCGAAATAAATCGATATTTTTGAAAAACGTCAATAACTAGAAAACTATACGTCAAAATGTAATTCTAAGAATATGGTTGGAAAGAGGAAGAAATTTCGAAAAAGATTCATATAATTTGTTCCTTTGATAGACGTTTTTGAACTTTTTATGATTGCTCAACGTTGAAAAAATTACATTCGTCGAGTTCAAAGCCAAATTTCAAAGAGTTTGAATGCTCATAAAAAAGTTCAAAAACGTCAAACAAAGGAACAAATTGTATGCATTTTATTGGAAAAATTTCTTCATCTTTCCAACCATTAGAATTTGGATTTTGTTTGATAGTTTTATAGTTATTGACGTTTTTAAAAAATATAGAAAAATCTATAAATCTCGAAAAGTAAGTTTGATACAAGAAAATTTTACTGAACATTTTTTATTGCAAATTTAATGTAGAATCTGTGTTGTTCTTCGGCTGTTACACCTTTCGTGGGACACCCTGCATAGCATAAATATTTATTGAGATAATCTCAGCAGCCGTGCTAATGTCTCAACTCTCAACCCAAGAGGAGCGGAGGTAGACTATCGACCTCTGCCGCGACCGCGGTTGAACGCGCCGCCATGACCCGGCCTGGAGCGGTTTCCGGCCGCCTTTCCGCCCTTGGGAGGCGGCGACTTGGGCCGCAGTGCCTCGATGCGCTCAGTGCAACCGGTTGTCACCGTGGTCGGCGAGAAGTAGCCGGCATACGTATCCGCGTTGAAGTTGCTGTTGGTCAACTCGGGCCCCACCGTCAGCCAGCCGGGACGTATTGTACTGTCTCTGCCGAATATATGCAGCCTGCAACAATTCAAAACGTTAATATATCTAAACAATTATCAAAATTATTAAATTTAAAAGTTGTCATTCAGTTATTAGATTTTCCGGAATAGAGTTTGGTGATGATCCACTTCACAATACTAACGGATGACCCAAATAATAGGACTTTGAAGGAATCATAAAACAAAAGTGGGAAGGCGAAAAATAATGTATTATAAGAAAAGAATTTGCTTAAACATGACGGGATACGAAATTTGACGCATCATTACGTCTGAACTACTCAACTTGGAATTTTGCATAGAGATTCTTAATTTACCGAGGTTGGTTATAGGCCTATTTTCATTTATCAATTAATTATAATTTAAATAATTCACCTAAAACAAATTCATTAAATTTGTGATACAAAGTTTACGAAAAATAAAAGCCCAATCAAATTGTTTTTCTATTGTGAATTATTAGAATTTATAATAATTTTAATATCAGCATGGAAGTATAAAACTAAATTTAATCTATGGGTGCTTTTAACAAACCCTTGCGGAGCACGGGTAACACCTGCTCGTTTATAATAATAGAAACTACGCCATTTAAGAAACATTTACCATTTTTTAAAACAACTTTTTTTAGGTGGCTTGCTCCTGGAAACTGTGCTGGAGATTCCTTGATCGCTGCAACATCTCAACTCGGATATTATGGAGTTCATCCCGAACTGAGTTTTAATAATTCAACCACAGTTTATGATCGCTTTGCGAACAAGCGAGTTGTATGATATCTCCACGAGAAAACATCGCAATGAGCAGAAAAGCCATGAATGAGTAATCTCCAAAACAGATTGCAAGAATGATTTTTTTGTGGGGGGAGGGGGGTGATGTCTACATGAGCTCTAAGCTTGTGCGAGGGTAATGTGGCGGATGATAATAAGAGTTGGTGAATTGCTACTAACTACTAAATTATACTTTAACATATTACGTTCTATTAAGCTATTACTTCCAACTCAGCCCTTCAAACACCGTCGAGCTGAAACTTTTTTCTATCTTTAGTTTCAATATTTATCATTATAATAAACTTTGTTATTATTCTTTTAAATTTCATTATTATTGATAGTTTGTGATTTCTTTTATTATCGCCATTGTTTTGCTTTCTGTCTGATAATTTGCGACTCCCTCCTCCCTACACACGGACAAATCATCCATGTAATCCATAACACTGTTATACTTTGTAAATATGTCATATTTTATGAATAAACTAATTTGAATTATTCTGTGTTAATGGAGTTGATTAAAATAAATTAATTCACCGTAAATAAATTATAAATAAAATAAATTATTTCTACCTTATTTTCCAATCTTTTCACTATAAAACATCTAAGACATGTCAGTTCTGGGTTGAACAATTGAAACAAAAGTTTATTGAAATTCTGTGATTCATTTAAAGTATTACGTCAACCTTCAAATCATTACTCCTGGACCGGAAATCAAGTGACTAAGCAGAGTGTGATTTCTTAACCTCAAACTTTGGACGACATTAACATTTTATGAAACATTTTGGAGAGAAATAGTACAGGCTCAGCCTAGTTTTTCCACTCTAATGTCATCATTATAATTATAGTGTTTTGTACAATAAATGAATATTGCTGATGTTTTGAACTCACCTTCTTCTTCCCAGACAAAAGTGTTCTATTATATGGAATATCTCGACAGGCTTTTCTAGAGATCCATATTCTGGCTCCTCACTAATAATCAAGTCAATATCAACGTTGGCATGAATGAAATCTCCATCGATGGACCGCCTCACAGTTCCCTTGATGCCCATCAAACAGTGCTCCTGAAAACAAGCCTTCTTAGAATAATCACAATACTGTGCAATGTAAAGCATTATTATAAAGCATCATAATTGGCACATACTTGTTTTGAATAATCACTCAAAAATAATCACTGGGTTAAGTGGAAGAGGAGGCTGTAATTGTCTCAACTTCGCCCACGTCACTTTTTACTTTCCTTGCCCTATTACCATAGGTAAGGAAAGTATTGCTTTCCAAAAAAAATTAAGGTACGCCAATTTCTATACGTTTCAAGGTCCCCTGAGTCCAAAAAGTGGTTTTAGGGTATTGGTCTGTATGTGTGTGTGTGTGTCATCTCTTAATTAACGGAATGACTTGAAATTTGGAACTTAAGGTCCTTCCCCTATAAGGATCCGATACGAACAATTTCGATCAAATGCAATTTAAGATGGCGGCTAGAATGGAAAAAATGTTATCAAAAACAGGGTTTTTCGCGATTTTCTCGAAAACGGCTCCAACGATTTTGATTAAATTCATACCTAAAATAGTCATTGATAAGCTCTATCAACTGCCACAAGTCCCATATCTATAAAAATTTCAGGAGCTCCGCCCCATCTATGCAAAGTTTGATTTTAGATTCCCAATTATCAGGCTTCAGATACAATTTATACAAAACATTTTTAATGGAAAAGATTGAGCATGAAAATCTCTACAATTAATGTTCAGTAACATTTTCACCTAAAATTGAAAATAAGCTCAAAATTCGAGAAAATGTGATTATCCAATTGCAAACTGTTGATTCTATTAAATGATTCACTATGAAGAGATAGCAAACCTCGTATGTCTCCAGCGTTATTGTCCTGTCACCAGCTGGCTCAGATCTCTGTTTATAAGTAGACTTGAGATGCGCGTGAACACTAGCGTCAGGTGATCAATTTTCATAACGGCAAGGAAAGTTGTGTGAGTGCGCCACACCAGATTTTTGTAATGTTATAAAGTGAAAATAAAGGACATCTATCTCAACAAATTAATCATCTTTCTGACTGATGTAAAATCGTCTGAACCTTCTTTTTGATTAAAATTTCCATTTATCTGGAAAATTGTTGAGTATAGCCTGGTTTCCAAGACTTACTAAATCTAAATGACCATTCAATCTATAGGTTTAATGGTCCATTCGATTTAATAAATGTCCTAGAAACCGGGCCTAAGAATAATAATTATAGAGTAAGGAACAAGAATTTTGAACAGGACCGACCGAAAGCACCAGCTCATCATGAACGTTAAAAATAACCTATTTGACCGCGCTCTAAAACAATTTAAAGGATTTACTCTGTTTGTTATTATTCATACGTAAGTTTTACATTACGCGGTAGAGATGTTTTGATCCTAGCTTAAATGTACGGACTATAATGAATTTGACATAAAACCAAATTCTGTAAAACCAATTTCTCAATTTTGCTTGAATGAAACCAATAAACATCACTTATTTTGATCGTTGCTTCTGTCTCACTTCTACTATAGAAGTAGGTCACTTCTACCTAGTCCAATATAATTTTTTCCTTCACTTGGATAGGTTAATTAATTCAAAACTCAAATTAAGATGACCAGAATCAATGAATACAAGTTAAGAATTATTCTAAGGCATCATATTTCTTTGGAAGGAGAAATGTATAGCTGAGCATATTTTATCCTAATTTGGTCAAAATCGATATCCATTCGTTAAAAGTATGACCACTTGTAGCTATCTCTACTATCTGACAGTTAATGGTTTCATAATCACTTGTTAGTGGTTTGGAACACACATTGCACTATAGGTCTATTTATTCATCATGACCATCCCCAACAGAAACTTGCTCGAGATTATAATCGTTGAGGTATAATCAAAGTTAATATTATTATTTACATACTACTTTATAGTGAGATTCACGTTATAAAGTCAATGATAGGACAACAGAATTGCCAATTTTCTGTTATCATCGCCTTCTAAAGTAGATAGCTGTGATTCAAGTTATTCCGGTTTATCTGATATAATATTTATTGTTGTTTCTTGTTAATAATGATCAGTGATCAACTCTATCTCAAATCTATTTTATTCGTCAAAAAAATATTATCTCATGATTTAATAATAAGTTTTCATAATAATTGAGATAATATATTTTGGTAGTTTATTATATTTCTTCATAGTCAACAAACAATTTGGCAACGGTGCGGAATCAAAAAAGGATAGAGCTATCTGCTTTGTCTAATGACTAACAAGACTATAGCAAACCAATGTTAATTAGTAGCTGACTTAATAACGTGAGACTCGCTGTAGTAAATTACAAGCACTACAATGTTTTACGTTCAAAATATAAAGATACTGCGTGTGGCCGAATTATTGTATTGAGTGGATTTAAAACAGTGCCCCTACACTGCTTTAAATCTCCTACCCTTAAAAAACATAGATATGAGATCAAATATAAAGCTTTTACTTTTTTTGCTGATTGTGATGCCCACATAAGCTCCAGGTTTGTGCATGTGCAATGGGAAGGATAATGACCATGAAGGGACATTTAAGATCAATGTGGGTTCCTAAACACTATCACTGGGAATAAGATACATTAGTCGACAACACAAGTCGACCAGTGCAACCACGGAGCCAACATCGATACTCGCGTAAAATTGGCTATTTCAACTGGTTTAAGCTGAATTCGCACATATCAGTATCAGTGTACGTGTTGGCAGTGACGGATCCAAAGAGGGGCTAGGGGCTGTAGCCCCCCCCCTTGGGTAACCAATTTACACTAGATAAAATGGGTAATTTGTTTTGTTCGGTTGCCGAGCATGAGAGGAATATCAGTACTAAAAGTATTGTCGTACATGAAATAAAAAGGTAATAGCTTTCAACGATCAAATTCTTATGGTCAAAGGGTCAAATATGATATGTTAATGCAAAAACATTCTAATGGCTTCAAAATCCTTTTATTTTTAGTCAATATTCTTGAGTCAAACCATAGTTTTTTGCCTCCAAACTCTGGTCAATAAAGGGTTAAATCGGCCTAAAAATGTGTCATTTTACACTTAAATTTTGACAATTCCCCGGACCCACCGCCTTGCTGGAGGTTATTCCATACCCCCCCCACGATGCTTTAACCCCCCCAAACCCCTAGCCCCCCTTTGGCCTATCCTGGATGCGCCACTGCGTGTTGGTACAGTGAAAATATAAATTCCATTAGTTCTAATGAGACTATTCATACTCGCTTGGCCAGGCTGAGAGGGAAAAATATTTTCATAGTACCAGAAACGTTCACTGATATGTGAGAATCCAGCTTAATGTGAAACAAGACACAGACAATAAATTATGCGTAGCTTATGAAATAGCTACAGTATTTAAAAAAAATTGAATGTAACATCTATTAATAGGCCTATGTAAGTTATCAAACATGAAAAAAGTTACTGAAAAATCCAACTGTTTTACCAATCGTATTTTAGAGCATGTTTACTCACGATCTGTGATTCGAAAGAACTTACAAACACACTAAATAACATGCGTTTCCACAAAGAAAAGTTTGAATGTACCACTTTTTGAAGAAAATAACAGTTTCCGAATTGTAGCTGGAACACTGCAAATACGACAGTAAGATCAAAGTGGATTCCTCCAGCAGTCTAGCATTTCACTCTTAACTTAAGACACTTGATGAATGATAGTGATGTTTTAATATTGTAAAGTCATCAAATGTTACTTTTGTCCTTTGGAAAACGGCTTTTGATTCCAAATTTTTAGAATGTCCCGGATGTTGAGTGTTAGTTCGGATCCAGCAAATGTCCTCGCACCTTCGGAAGCCCCACTTGCGCAGACAGAACCGGCCCATGTCGAGTCCCTCTGACGAGCCACACCACAGGAACACAAAACCTCGATTATCCGTCAGTTCTCCAATATCAAGCTGCATTATCTGAAATTCAGACAAAACATATTGACTAATGACACTAAACCTTGATTACAATGTCTTGAAAAGTCTAAAAGAAAATAAAACAGATACTATTGTCTGTTCAAACCTTAGTTTGCAGCGTTGCTCTTATGGAGTACTGCGCAGCTAGATTTCACAGAATCCATTGAGCCTGTGAAAAAATTGTGTGATGGAAAGTGCGAAAAATACAGCGTAATCCTTTTTTAAAGAATCAGGATAAAAACGGTAACAGTGTTCTATTGTTCTATTGAAATAACATTGGTCCGTGCTGCAAATTAAGGCTTTCACGGGCTGTAGTTACTAAAAACATGTAATTTGATGAGACGGCATTAAGACAGATACATTAGAATAAGCATATTTAAAGAATTGATTCTGCAGTGATTTTTCTCACAATAAACAACTCAATTTCAAATAAATCAATTTTGATCATACCTGATCCCACGACCAAAACTGCATATTGGTCACTCCCATAGTGCGCTGATATTCTTCCAAAGGAGGTTCCACTAATATTACGTCGAACTGATTATTCAAATCTTTCAAGTTGAAATTTTGCAAATCACATTTGAGAAACATTGGAGGAGATGCTGTTTGCGCTATCAAATCATCCTGAAACAGAAATGTTTTCATATGTAGAAGGTAATTCATGTTTTATTCTCGAGTTCTAAAATTACATCCACTTGAATAAATAGATGGAAATTCCTTTGAAAACAAACAAGAAAATAAGCAATACATTCATAATTCCCCAAGAAGATGAACACACAAAATGTAAAAATCGAATATTATAATAACAACAATAATTATTAACAGAACATGTCATATACTTTCCAAATTCATTGGAAAGTAACAACCGGCTTACAACTCAAAACTGGAACCTATCAAAATAATTCTGGAAATTTGGAAAGCTAGAAAATAAGATTCAGAAACATTATAGCACCTTCAAAAGATCGCCTCTACATCAACCACTTCGAGAGAACCCCACACATAATTCAACATACATACACAAAATACAGACCCTAATATTAGCACAATAACTGAATGTCATCTAGGGTAGTATGCATATTGAACGTTTTTACCTATATCGGAGACGGTGGAGGTTTCTCATTGATTATTATCACATTATAATGGACGACACCACAGCGACTAAGGCCCGGTTGCACAAAAGCCGGTTAAATTTTAACCGTGATTAATTCCACGAGAACCAATCAGAGAAGGCGTTTTTGAAAAGACGGCTTCTCTGATTGGTTCTCGTGGAATTAATCACGGTAAAATTTAACCGGTTTTTGTGCAACCGGCACAAAGAATCAGATTGGTTTATAATTACATTAAGTTGCACCAGAGAGTAAAGATATATTGTTTTATTTATCTCTGTATTTTCCTCCTATTTATTTGTCTCTGGCTGTATTCAGAGAGAAATGTGTTAGGCTACTGAGAACTTTTGAAAATTGTTGTTTATCCTTATTACTTACCTTCAACTTGATGAGTTCACGCAGCTTGGGGTACTCTTCAAATCTATCAGCCAATCCAACATCTCTAATAAAATTCTGTGGTCTTTGGCCTGTATCCACAAAATGCTGACAATAGTCATTATGAGGATTGGATGATTGTGTACCCTGAAAGATAAATCATTACTTTCATAGATTAAAATTTCCAGATAAATTACTATCTTCAGAAATACCTTGGACATTTTCAGAAACAAATAAAATAATTTAATAGTCCTATATGTTAAGATGCTTATAGGATGAATCATGTAAATATATTATAATAGTGGTATGAATATAATTAAGTTATTCGGAATCACTTGCTCCTGAATGATTTCAACATTCACAACAAAAAAATAAATAGTTGGAGAGCCTTATAATTCAAAACAAGAATTTTGCAATGGAAGCCAGTTGAGGCCGTTACATTGAGTAAATTTATAAGCGATTTGTACCATAACAAATTATGTAAGAGTCCTATGAAAGTGTAGCCTACAGGTCGTCGCCTGAAACATCGACCAGATGCTTACACGCTTTCCATCATCTGATATTCACTATTTATATTGTATATTGTATTATATTCACTAATAAGGCATATGTATGGGAAAATTTCTGGATAATTTGACAGTGGAATTCATTGGGGATCCTATAAAGAATGGTTCAAATCATGAAGGTGCCATGCACTTATTATTTTTCTTTAAAAATTGCTCATTGTGTCAAAAATATACAATAATTCAATTCTAACCTTTAGAAATGTTGAGGAGTCTTTGTAGACAAGTTCATCCGTAGTTGTGTCCTCCTTGGATTTGTCAATGTCATCGGCAACCTCTGCCGGAGGTGCTTCTGTACGTACAACCTTTTTTTGTGGACTTTCTACTGAAGTACCAAGAGCTTGTCTCAATTCAGCAACGTTGGATACTCCAAACTGGAACACATAAAGATCACTTCACTAAATACACGAAAACACTCAGTTGAGTATGATTACAAAGTACAGTTAATGGGAGAATAGAATAGAATATTTTTTATTTGTTCAATACAATACAGTCATATGGATCACAACTATACAATTGAAAGTTGTCAAGTACAAAAAAATCTCTTCAATATTCAACATAATACATAAAAATATAGATATAGCCTATTTATGATATCATACAAAGTTGTCACATAAAAATTCATTTACACTATAAATACTTTTTTCGACAAAGAACTTATACAGATCGTTTTTGAAAGTCATGCTCTTAAAATCTATATTATTAGACAACTTGTTTGGGAATTTTGTCCCTATGTAGCTAGTTTTTTTCTCAAAAAGAGTTAGCCTGTGAGGCTGAACGATAAAGTTGTTCCTGTTTCTAGTAAAGTGTGAATGTACCGTACCTGTGCATTGGTCATTAAACTGCCCATATCCTTAACCACATATATTACAGTTTAAAAACAAATACAAGGTACAGTGAGTATGCACAGCCTTTTAAAATAATCTCGACAACGATGATTGAACCCCAATCCCATAAACACCTAATAGCAAGCTTATGCAGAATGAATATCTATTTATGTTCTGCAGAGACGTGTTACCCCAGAGCTCAATTCCATACGCAATATGAGAATAAATGAGTGCGAAATATAACGTTTTTTCTGTCTCAGGGGGCACACACTTGACTATGTTTCGCAGAACAAATAAGCTTAAACTACTACTGATTCTGTTCGCCAGTCGGGAGGGATCATTAAACACGGATCATTAATCATTATGCCAAGCCTAAGGCAATATATATAAAGATATCGGTAACAGCACATTTACACTTACTGTGATTCAATACAAACTCGATGCATATAAATAGAGCATTTGTAAAAACATTTGTCAGTTGACTCTCAATTCTGTCACAATATAACTTAGATCTCAGTCTTCAGAAACATACAAGAAAGAAGGTAGATAAGATACCACAACATACTGGTCAAGTTTGAACGCAATTGTCTCAAATTAGCTTGGTGTTGTAGCTTGTAGCAATACAAATCTCCTTTAATTTGTTCAATGCAATACGTGCCTTCTTACTATAGCCTCCTTTATATTTGCATTTGAAGAGTGCCGGACTCAAAGTGGAAAAAAGGTTTTGAGATAGAATGGAAAAACTGAGAAAAGTCCAAAAATGTGAGGGGTTTTAAAGGTGAAGCCGCCTTTTGGCATGTTAGCAAGTTTCAGATTCGACTTAAGGCCTCAGTAACATAAAATATAAAACCGTCAAGAAAAATTTTTTCGGGGCTGTAAGCCTATTCTAAAAAATGACTATTTGGCTGGATTGAATTGTTTCAGGTTACCCTGAAGTGATAGTGTGGTCTTTCACTGGTTAAAATAAAATGTAGGCTACAAATGCGAATCATGGGTTCGCGCTATTTTTTTGAGTAACTTAACTTAGTGCGCCAGCTAGATTGCAAATAATTTGCAAAATAAAAAATAATACAAAAGTAGTAAAAACAATGTATAAGAATACAACGATGTGTTTTAAAACAATCAATCAGTATAATATGTGTATATAAAACACTTGTTTTGCACTCACAACTCATAACATAACACTTGCAGGTTATGTTATCAAAATTAATAAATGAATATTAAATAAATCCATAAGAAAATATTTCATAGTTTGTAATGGGCCTAATTATTCTTGCCATCAGTTGAATAAAACTGAATAGGATAAAGCTTACCGTTTGTGCTAGTAATTTCTTTCTTTTCTGAGATCTTTCTTTCAACTCCTTCAGTTTGTCGCTCATTGTTCTGACTTTGGTTCTGCTTCTAATCTAACCTGTTTTCTGTTAATACATAGGCATAGCAAAGCTGGTGGCGGACAATAACACGTAATACTATGATTATATGGAAACAACAAAGTATAATCCTCAGATTATAATAATAAATTGAAAAAAGCTAGCTTGTTACTTCCTATCGGTTGTGTGTTGAGTTGATTCATACCTAGGGACGTTCCGATACAAGTAACTACTTTACTTGTATCGATACTTTCCTTTCGATACCAAGTACTTTTGGCATCGATACTTTTGTTTCGATACTTACTCGGTATCGAATCAAAAGTACTCGTATCGAATCAAAAAGTACTTGGATCAGTCGTATCGAATCAAAAATATTCTATTGGTAAATCTATATCGTTTATAAAATTAAGTAGGTACAGTACTCTAATTGCATCAAATGAGTGGTTATAAAATTCAACTGAGTATTTTATCATCATTGTATCTGAGACTTTGAAAGACCATCGTAGTCGACAAACAATAATCTGGATACAAGTTGTATAACCTATATCATCAGTTCGCCACTCTTTGACTCTATCTATCTCTCTGAGCGTTTGCGTTTGCCTGTTGGTAAGTGAAAATACATTGTATTTTCATGTTCATGTTTCATTCTTTCATTGAGAATTGAAAATGTCTTCTCCAAGATCGGATGTTTGGGAGTATTTTACAAAATCAAACCATTCAGCTGCAAAATGCAAGTCATGTTTTAAAGAAATAAAATACTGCGGAAACACATCCAATTTGTTTAAACATAATTTATGAGAGTTCATGGTACCAATTATTAAAAGTAAATCTGTGAATGAAAAAGCTTCAGCGTCAGGCTCCAAGTAAAGACTGTAGAAGGGAGTTTATTCAGGTAAGTTTGTTATCAACAATCAACAAAGTTATTTTCAAAAATATTTGAAATCTTTTAATACTATCAAATAACCTAACAAATGCCTAAATAAATATAGGCCTATGGCTAACAAGAAGTTTGAGCCAATTCTATTCTATTTTGTTGTTGAGAAAATCGTTGGTGAAATAGGCCTAGTTGAAGTAGGCTATCCTTGTAGGATTCCTACACAATCTATTATTTTAATTATTCAAGATCAATATAGTAGGTACAAAAGTACAATAGGTAACCGGAAACGTAGGTTTTTCTGAAGTATCAAATTAATTTTCAAAAGTACTCATATTCCGATACCTACTCATATCGATACTTTTCTTCCGATACCTTAGAGGTATCGATACTTTTGTTTCGATACCGATACCAAGTACTGGTATCGATACTTTTGAGGTATCGGAACGTCCCTATCATACCGATAATATAGATATCGATTCAGATTAGTATCGATTAATCTCCTATCGGTTATAAATGTTGATTCATATCGATACTATCGGTATCGATTAAGATTAGCATCGATTAATCTCTATAGAAATAATAATCTATTATTTTTCAATCGATATTTGGCAGCTTTGATTATTTCATAATCTACCTCTTAAGCTGCGTACACATATTCGCGCTTCCAACCCGCACCGAGCAGGCTCTGCCCTCGTACCACCATCGAACCACGGTCGCTCCGCCCACGCACCCATCATGAACGTTACGGAAGATGTTAGCTCTTCTCGCGTTCCCCGGTCGAACCACTGTTGCTCCCCGGTCGATCATCAATCGCTCTGATGGAGTGACGTTCGGTTGCGGAGCAGAGCGACAGTCTGTACACACCTTTAGATGTTTTTCTACCTCTGCCACATCGTTTTTCAACAATGTAGAAACACTATATTGCAGCCGGCAGCATCGATTCGATCCTTCGATAGCGACATATCCATATTGTAAATTGAAAATATTAACTGAAGGGGATACAATAAAAACCATAAAAAGGAATGTAGGCTAATAACAATAAGGCTTATAGCAACTAAATTACACAGAAAAACAGCAGAGCAGACGACAAGAAGGAAACATCACGCATTGGTTGACAAGAATGTGGATGAGAGGTTTGCCAGCGCTGGCCTCCACTCGACAAATTCGGAGCGATGGCCAACGAAGTCGAGCGCTGGCAAACCACACATCCACACTGTAGTGCTCGTCGTCATTTGTACGCATTGACCGATAGTGAGGATGCGGCATTACATTTCTCTTTATTCTTATCAGTAAAAGAAAATTCGTATGGCTTTTGTTGGTATCGAGTCCCTTGCGAGAAGGTTCAACCACGCCTGAATATACGAGCCGGGACCGCCAATTAACGTGCCCATCCGTTGACACGGTAGTGACCTGGTTTGATCTCTGAGTTGGTATGCCAGCACTCTAGACCACTGATCACTCAATAAATTTTTCAAAAACCCTGTTTAATTTAACATTTTTGGCCTAGACTGGTCAACCTGTTTCTGACAGTTTCCGTTTCCGTTAATTTTCCGCTAATAGCATGGAATACAAAAATGCAATGGAATACGAATAGGTTGGTATGCAGATACTTGGTTTAAAGCAAGACTTCCTATATACCGGACCTGCGCCTACAAAAAAAATCTGGTGTGGCGCACTCACACAACTTTCCTTGCCATTATGAAAATTGATCACCTGACGCTAGTGTCCCCGCGCATCACAAGTCTACTATTCAAAGATATGAGCCAGCTGGTGACAGGACAATAACGCTGGAAACACACAAGATCTGATATCTCTTCATAGTGAATGATTTAATAGAATCAACAGTTGCCAACAGTTTGCAATTGAATAATCACATTTTCTCAAATTTCAAGCTTATTTTCAATTTTAGGTGAAAATGTTACACAACATTGACGTGCTACCAATTTATCCTAATAGGTTGGATAGCATTCACCTATCACTTAAGGAAAGTCATCGGTTCCTAATAAGCTCATATCTTGATATATCATGAATGGATCTAATGCTTATGAATAAGAAATCTAGTTCAGTGCAAAATTAAATTATAATTTTCATAATAATTGGGCAATTTACAACAAAAATTTACTGAACAAAACCATTTGAAACTTAAACATTGAATCTTACAAGCTAAAATACTTATCTCTCCATATTGAATTCATTTGTTTGGCTAGACTTCAAAATTACACAATACATTCAACACACATTTAGAAAATGATAAAATTATTCAGATCTCAAATAAAAACATTTTAAATTTCACATAAATATGAAATTTTATATAATATTAAATTTAAATATAAGAGATAGATAAGTAAACTTTGACAAGGTATGTACAGAAATTCATAAGTAGAACTGATGAAACTGAAGCACCTTTGATGGATCTCTTCACGCCAAATTATGTAACAAGAAAGTTTTTCACTGAGGAGATGGAAATGATGTTAGAGGTGTATTTAAAGAAATCAGCTCCTTTAAATTTTGGTCTCACTCCAAAACTGGCATTTCAATTTGCTCAAGCAAATGATGTGCAAGTCCCACCAACATGGACAGAAAATGGATCAGCCAGTACTGACTGGATGAAAGGTTTTATGAAACGTCATCCACAGCTATCTCTGAGACAACCGGAACCCACAAGCATAGGCCGGTCTTCCAGCTTTAACCTACACAATGTTGGATTATTCTACGATAATTTGGAGGCAGTTATGAAGAATTTCAACTTTGAGCCACAAAAAATCTACAACTGTGATGAGACTGGTGTTCAAACCACGCACCGCCCAGGTAAAATCATTGCCACAAAAGGTTCTAAACAGGTTGGGAAAATGACATCAGCTGAACGTGGACCAACTGTTACAGTCTGTCGTACAATAAATGCCTTGGGGAACAGCATTCCACCCTATGTAATATACCCTAGAGTTCGCCACCAAGAATACATGGTGAGAGGATCAGTGGCAGGCACTAAAATTGGTTGTAGTCAAAATGGATGGATGACTTCAACCAATTTTGAAGAATATCTAGACCATTTTATAAAATACTCCAAACCATCCAATGAGAACCCAGTCCTGTTAGTATTAGACAACCATGAAAGTCATATTTCACGAATTTGTTTCATGTGTATATTGTTTTAGGGAATTTATTTACCCATTTTTCCTTTTTCTCTTATTTGTATTTTTTAGGAAACTTATTTACCCATTATCCATCTTGATTTTCTCTATAATATTTTATAATATTATTGTTGAAATGGTTTGTAGTTATTATACAGTCTTCAAATTTATAAATTATTTGAAAAATGAATGGTTTAATTTAGAAAATGTTGAAATTTAATCTGATGTATAAATTCTTTTGTTATAATAATAAAAACTTCAAAATTTGAAAGTATTAATGAATTTTGTCGTCATAAATATGAAATGTTCAAGATAAATGAAAGTTAATTTGAATAATGATGATTTTATTGAATGTAAGAGTTTTGTCATATTATTAATTGAAATGAGTAAACTTCAACTCATCAACAATTATGAAAATCAGACACATAATGTTGCATACAGCATTAGTTTGTCTACTAAACCAAATATAAATATAATTTTGAATAAATTTAATAAAATTAAATACAGTATTTTGAATTTTGTGAAATTCAACGTTGCATAATAATATACAATAGACATTGGATTACTCAAAAGACAGGTAGTGTTTATACAAATGAACAATGAGATGATTGTCAGCCTTAGCATAAAAGACTGTGCAGAAACCTTCTTTTCAAAAGCCTCCTCTAATTGGTTCTTGTTGATTTAATCATGATAGAATTTAACAGGCTTATGTGCACCCGGGCTTAGGATGGTCAAAGTAGTAGAATATTTTAGTACAAAAACTATTTGACTTAAATAAACCACTAATATAATTCATTATCTTTTTACATTAACAATGTTCAATATTTTTTGTACATACGAGCAATAAATAATATAATACAGTATTATAAAAATTCTAGAATTATGATTAAAATCTCAGAGTTTCTTTGTATTGGATAATATTAAATGCATAAGAATGAAGAAATCAAGGAACTTATAAAAAAAGGTCCATAGAAAGAATAAACGAATCACATATCACCAGTCTTTCATAAAAAACAAAAACAAGAGCATTATTGACATAATAGTCAATCATCTCTTATATTTCCACATTTCCAGTAAAGATTATGTTTTCATATTAGGAACAATAATTGCTCTACAAGGCAGGTTCATAATATAAGTGTACTAAGGATTTCATAGCCGAAGGACATTTATTTTTGAAGTTATAGCTACGCTTACATAGAGTCAAATTTTTACCCTGCCAGACCAACATGGCCATCACCACAAAGCAATTGCTCTGAAAGGGAACATCCTGCGCATTCCCCCTCACCTACCACCTTCAAACCACTACTCTTCACCTTCATGAAGCTGCTCATGGAAGGAAATGTTTTTCAAGGTACAAGGGGGTGAATGAGGCATTGTAATAGTTGACTAAGGGATTGAAGTGAGATTTTTTGACATCTCATTTGAAATACTCTCTTGTATCAACAATTCTCAACATTTCGACCTCTAAACAGTCTTATTAGGCAGGGAAGGAATCAGGCTGATGAGAGTGCCTCATATCTGCAAGATTTCAAATTGTCTAGTGTATCAACAAATGAAGATTCAAATTATTACAATTACAAACACAGTGAAGTTCTTTGTACAGACTGTACTCTTTTCTGTGAGTAAGCAAGTGGACATACAAATGATCAGAGAGAAACTCTTTGTTCAGACTTAGTCCAGAACCAATTTCTTCATGCAAAATTTCCTTGTGCTAGATACATGGTGGCCCAAAAACCTCGTATTTTCGGCTCATTTTAAAAGCCGAGAAGAATGAAGTGTAGTACGATGAAATCTGAGCATTGTGTCGAAAGTTATAAGTGTTTGAAATTTTGATCCTTGAGGTATCCTTAAGAGCGCCTATCCACTAGGAAATACTGAAATTAAGTGCATCTAACGGGTGATTCTAATAGAACATAATCTCATGAACTTATGTCATTGTGCAAAATATCAATGTGAGGATAATGTAGTTGATGATGATGGTTGAAGCTGAGAATTAGGTGTTTTTCACAATACAAGGAGCAATGTTGTCAGGTGTACCTGGAAATCTATATGAGATAGAGCGCTCTACCTGATCTCAGATTGTAGAGTACAAAAATACGCCCAGAGGGATTTTGAATTATACATCTAAATGGTAACAATCGGAAGATATTGTTGATCAAAAACTAAAATTCATCAAAATTGATTTTTTTTTCTTCAAATTTCACTCATTTTTGAAAAATCATAACTCAGTACTCATTGGAGATAGAGAGTTCCGAATGATCTCATTTCATTCATAATTTTATAATCTAAAAAAGGGTAAGAGCAAATTTTTCTGTCCGATTACAAGATTTGGCAGAAATAGCTGAAAACTGGAAAATGAGCCGAAAATACGAGGTTTTTGGGCCAACCTATATCTAGCACAAGGAAATTTTGCATGAAGAAATTGGTTCTGGACTTCTCTTATGTACCCAAATAATATATTGAAAAATCAGAACTACAATATAAATTGCATGCACCAATGTATATATAGTGAGGTCCGTGTTATAATGACAGTATTTGATCAATTTTGGTTTTGCTATCCTTGTCTATCATTCGACAAAGCCGGTGGTACTATCCTTTTATGGGTCCACAACGATGCCAATTATGTTTTTTACAGTGTAGAAATATAATTAATTAATGCAGAGAATCGGCATCGCTATTCTTCTATCTTTATCCACTGCCATTATAACGTGGACCTCACTAGTGACTGGACTAAACTGTACAACGCTAAGGTTTCCGTTTAGTGTGAGTGTGCATATGTCTTCCCAAAGAAATATAGTGAGGTCCACGTTATAATGGCAGGGTTTGATTAACAATGGCATTGCTATCCTTGTCTATCATTCAACAAAGAGGATAGCGCTATCTCTTTCCCACTTTGCTCTGTTGCCAGATCGTCTTCTAACAATGTAGAATTGATCATTGATTAACAAAATATTTCATTCTAATCATTAAAATTTATTATTAAATTATAGAAAAATATAATTTCTTGCTTAATAAAATTTAATTGATGATTTTTAACGAGAATGAACAGTTAATATTACATCAATAAGCCTGTATCAGCTACCGTCTATAGAAGGCATTGACAAGACAGAGGATCGGCAACGTTAATTTCCTATCTTTTACCACTGCAATTATAACGTGGACCTCACTATAGAATCACAGAACTATTTCTTACAGACTGTACACTTGAAAGTTTTATTTTTGGTGTGAGTTACGCTTGTGGACATCCAAATTACTAGATACAGAGAAACTTTTTGTACAGACTGTACACTGGTAAGGTTCCTCTTTGGTGTGAGTCCGCTTGTGGACATTCAAATTACTAGATACAGAGAAACTTTTTGTACAGACTGTACACTGGTAAGGTTCCTCTTTGGTGTGAGTCCGCATATGGACATTCAAATTACTAGATACAGAGAAACTTTTTGTACAGACTGTACACTGGTAAGGTTCCTCTTTGGTGTGAGTCCGCATATGGACATTCAAATTACTCGATACAGAGAAACTTTTTGTACAGACTATACACTGGTAAGGTTCCTCTTTGGTGTGAGTACGCATATGGACATTCAAATTACTAGATACAGAGAAACTTTTTGTACAGACTGTACACTGGTAAGGTTCCTCTTTGGTGTGAGTCCGCATGTGGACATTCAAATTACTAGAAACATAGAAACATTTCTTACAGACTGTAGACTGGTTAGGTTTCTCTTTGGTGTGAGTAAGCAAGTGGACATACAAATGATAAGAGAGAGACTCTTTGTTCAGACTGTACAACGCTAAGGTTTCCGTTTGGTGTGAGTGTGCATATGCCTTCCCAAAGATCTAGAATCAGAGAACGATTTCTTACAGACTGTACACTGGTAAGGCATCTCTTTGGTGTGAGTCCGTATGTGGACATTCAAAGCATTAGAAACAGAGAAACATTTATTACAGACTGTACACTTGTGAGGTTTCTCTTTGGTGTGAGTAAGCAAGTGGTCATTCAAATGACCAGACTGAGAGAAGCTCTTCGTACAGACTGTACACTGGTAAGGCATCTCTTTGGTGTGTGTTCGCATGTGGTTATTCAAATGACCACTCTGAGAGAAACGTTTTGCACAGACTGAACACTGGTAAGGTTTCTCTTTGGTGTGTGTTCGCATGTGGTTATTCAAATGACCACTCTGAGAGAAACGTTTTGCACAGACTGAACACTGGTAAGGCATCTCTTTGGTGTGTGTTCGCATGTGGTTATTCAAAATACCACTCTGAGAGAATCGTTTTGCACAGACTGAACACTGGTAAGGCATCTCTTTGGTGTGTGTTCGCATGTGGTTATTCAAATGACCACTCTGAGAGAAACATTTCTTACAGACTGTACACTTGTGAGGTTTCTCTTTGGTGTGAGTACGCATGTGGACATTCAAATTATCAGACCGAGAGAAACTTATTGTACAGACAGTGCACTGGTAAGGTTTCTCTTTGGTGTGTGTTCGCATGTGAACATTCAAATTACTAGAAACAGAGAAACATTTCTCACAGACTGTACACTTGTGAGGTTTCTCTTTGGTGTGAGTAAGCAAGTGTTGATTCAAATGACCAGACTGAGAGAAGCTCTTCGTACAGACTGTACACTGGTAAGGCATCTCTTTGGTGTGACTCCGTATGTGGACATTCAAAGCACTAGAAACAGAGAAACATTTCTCACAGACTGTACACTTGTGAGGTTTCTCTTTGGTGTGAGTAAGCAAGTGGACTTTCAAATTACAAGACTGAGAGAAGCACTTTGTACAGACTGTACACTGGTAAGGCATCTCTTTGGTGTGTGTTCGCATGTGATTATTCAAATGACCACTCTGAGAGAAACGTTTTGCACAGACTGAACACTGATGGGGCTTTGTAACTGTCGTTTTGAGTGTTGTATTCTTATCTCCCTGATCTATGACATCTCGATTTTGATTAGGTTGTGTTTCTACTACCAGTATTTCATTGTTTCCATCTTGTGGTTCACAGTTTTCGTTTCTTCCTTCTTCTTCAGAGGAATCACCACAACTACCAGCTGATTGAGATACCTGAAAAAGTCCAAGAAATCAATTTGAAATATAATATTCTAGTGCGGGAAAATGTCAAAAAACAAATTGTTTTCTTGAAAACAGATTCTGCATTTATACAGTGGTTGAATACAATACTTGAACTATCTAGTGGCAAATCGCACAGATTATGTTTGAGAAGTATTCATACATCTTCATCAATCTCTATGTATTCAAATAGTTTTGCAAATAGTCAAATCGTCATTATAATTATCAATACGAATGGAATTCCCAATAATATCTTTTGGATTCGAAATTTGTTTTTCTGAGCTTTAAGGAGTGAGAATTGTTTTTTTGAAAAGTGAAAGTGACATAACCTACATTTTGATTCAGACTCTATAGTGTAAATTGGAAATGGGACAGCTTTGTGCAACAGCTTGTTATGCTTTTCTTCATGTCAAGTATTTGTACAGGATGTGATAAATAAATATTTAGTGAACCCTTAATTAGGTCCAATATGTTGTATTGAATTAAATAAAAATTAACAAACATATGCACATATTATATTCATTTG
The DNA here is from genome assembly GCF_014356525.2 of Nilaparvata lugens. NCBI lineage: Eukaryota > Metazoa > Arthropoda > Insecta > Hemiptera > Delphacidae > Nilaparvata > Nilaparvata lugens. The sequence goes on from NC_052504.1 coordinate 14,590,702, forward strand.
CTAAAAGCATCTTATTATAGGATAAAAACTGACAATATCAAAATACAGGAAGCAAACTCCAAGTTCTAGGTTGAGTGGTTAGTTAAATACTGTCTGAAAAAAGATTTTCACTCAAACAAGACTGTTAAGAAACTTTATGGTAAATGTCTTTATTGAATAAATAGGCTACTTGTATGTTGTATGGCTAATTGACCGAGGGAAGTGAGGTCTAAGATTCAAGTCGACGGTTTTGCATTTCTCTTTATGTTTAAATGTTTATATATATGTTGCGCATTTACAGCGAAACGCAGCAATAGATTTTCATGAAATTTGACAGGTTTGAATTTCGCGTCGACATATACATAAGGTTTTTTAAAATTTTGCATTTTAAGGATAATAAAAGGAAAAGGAGTTTCCTTCGAACATCAATATTACCGTAAAAATCAGACTATAGAATTATTCATCATAAATCAGCTGTCTAGTGGACTATAATACTACCCGTTCAAAAACATCGAACATCTTGAAAATGTATCTTTCCATCAACATTAGTAGACAGTTGTCTACTAACTTTGTCTTTCCATAAGCTGAGGCCATGATTCTAGTTTGGAGTTTGGAGTTATTGATAGAAAACATTTTTTTTACATTTTTCTTTTTTAATCTGATGATTAAAATTGCAACAAATATTATTGAAAAGAAATTGATTTCTAAAATCATGAAAAGTGAGAAATGAAGTTTGTAGGAAATCAGCATTATGGTAGTTTATTTTGTTAATTTCAACACACCGATTTTTCGCCAACATAACAACACAGAATTTTCTCTGATGGGTTGATTGGATTGGCATATCGACGGCAGCCAGACCTGATAACAGCGCTCACACTCACATTCCGGGACGACTTCACTGTACGATAGGACAGAAAGCTTTGTTTATTTAGGATTTTCTAGACATTTTAAATTGATAGATTATTTATTAATTTTTGAAAAAAAACATAACCACAGGTCAATGTAACTTACTGAGCGCGAGGTCTACTGTTCACAGAACTACTAGTGTATGATGTTCTTGTCATTCAAAACTTTCAAAAATCATTAAAACATCATGAGGTTCTGGTAAAAACCTCTTTACTGTTTTACAAATGAATTTACAAAATAAGTGTCATTGCGCACTGCAGACGTCAATCTACTTTTTAATGCTACATTTTTGCAAACATTTAATATCATCATCATCATCATCATCATCATCATATTTACATTTCAAAAATAAGTTTATAATAATTTCTCACAATTTTTTTTCAATAGTTTTCTATTTATACCACTAATATCTTGATTTTTAATATCTTACATTATGTTTTTCTTCAATAGTCTATATGTGCAAAATTCACTCATTTATTGAAATCAGTAATTACATGAGCATTAAACTATTATGAGGTGAATGACGTTTGTTTTTGCTTCTAACTGTAAGATCTCTTCTGATTTTGCATCCACTGTACTTTAAATAAACAAGTTCCATGCTCCAACATCATTGTTGCTTCTTTAACGCCAATATAGGGAAGTATTAAGACAAATTTGATATATTTCTCTGGAATATTTATGCACTAGAATTTGAAAGCTATCGTCTCACTTACAAATTCTTGATCTGAGCTCTGGTTCTGGTATTTTTTTCTTGCATTACTATCCAGTTCTTCCAAACGGACCAGTCTGACATAAGCAGTGGGCAAGGTTGTATCTGAAACATAAACCAACATCAATCAACTTGACCCTTGAGGTATGGAAGAGCACATAAAGCACAATCAATAGACATTTCTCATAACATTTACTTGTCTAAATCAACTGCTACAGCTGCTGAGGCTGAGCAAATGTTTTCAGCACATACAATTTTACATTCCTTGCCCTATTACCATAAGTAAGGAAAGTATTGCTTTCCGAAAAAAATTAAGGTACCCCAATTTCTAAATTTCTATACGTTTCAAGGTCCCCTGAGTCCAAAAAAGTGGTTTTTCGGTATTGGTCTGTGTGTGTGTGTGTGTGTGTGTGTGTGTGTGTGTGTGTGTGTGTGTGTGTGTGTTTGTACACGATCTCATCTCCCAATTAACGGAATGACTTGAAATTTGGAATTTAAGGTCCTTACAATATAAAGGTGTTCTATCTCTGCTGTTTGGAACACTTCTTCCCAGTTTTTTCCTTGGAAAAGCAGTGATGTATCGTCAGCAAAGGCTATAACTCTACCTTGAATTTGGATGGAGCACAATTCATTTGCAAAGATCGAATACAAAATTGGTCCTAAAACTGTTCCTTGAGGTATTCTAAACTTCATGGAACCCTCTGCACTCATATGGTTCTCAACCTTTGTTTTTTGCTGTCGATTGCTGAGGTAGGATCTGAACCATTCAAGAGGCACTCCTTATATACCTATTGCCTCAAGCTTTTTTATTAATAAGTCATGGTAAAAAGAGTCAAAGGCCTTTGCTAAATCTAAAAATACTGCTAGAAAATAATTATTATTTATTAAGCTCTGCTTTCAAATGTTCTCCTGCTTTGATAAACAAGAAGAGAAAACCATTGATTCATAATATGCGAGTGTTTAAACTTGTGAAGTCAGCCAATGAGTGAGTACTGCCTTAAAATAAATATGGTACGGTATACTCACTTTTTGCCAATTAATTTGAAATAAGGCTTAATGTTCTGCTAGAGAAAAGGAGAAAAATCATTGATTCATATGCAAGTGTTCAAACTAATATGTTATAGAGTGGTTTATCTTATGTAAAATTTATTTTGGAATCCAATGCAACCGGTTTGAAGTTCGATATACAATGATGATTGAGATAGGTACCTATGATACCAATGATGATTGAGGTACCGTACATCTCAGTTACTATTGAGATTTGAGTATTGTTATATAATTTTTACAGAAGACTGTAGACAATAATATTTATTGAACCACCTTACAGGTAAGTTAGTGAATTTGGTGGAGAGAAAAGGAAGGTAAAATGCAAAGAATTTAGGTGTTTGATTTATTAGTACCGTAAGTAAGTACCAAGTATTATTGAATTAGTAATTACTGATAGGAATGTCAATAAATCATCATTTAATAATAATAGATTTATTTTGTATGTTTGTTTCCCAATTTACTTAGCTCACTCTCTCTTAAATTGAAAGATATAATGTCAGACAAAGCAATGTGTCAAGAATTTAAAGCTACAATAATTCAAGAATTTGCTTTATAAATTATATATGAAGGTCAAAAATATGAAATATCAACTTTCCCTGACTAAATTTAATTTATTCAATAGATTATTTGTTGTTTTGTGGTTTATTTTTATAGATTTTTGCAAGTCAATAATTATCTGAGAACAAATTGAAAATGCCGGTTTTATCCGGCTTTTTGAATTAATGGTCACGTCAGGCAACCTTACAATATCCCATCATATACAGCAGTATATTTCTTTTTGTGTGGTATTTGAAATTGAATATTGAAATTTCACAGAATAATGAAGAATCTATTATTTAAAAGATCATTATCGATTTAGTTTCTCCATAAGAGTAATTCATTTCATTAACCAAGAAATCCTTTCGCTCGGGAGACAGCCACTCGGACGACAGAGCGCTCGGGCGACTTTGTAAACAAGCCATTTACCACTCTTTCGACATTGTAAACAAACTATATATAGCTAATCCATGACGTAGGCAGCTCTCAGCGCTCCAGGTGGAATAATTTGCTTTCAAAATATGTAGCTCTATGAATCCCTTGTTCCAAGCTTCGTTCTCCAAAAAAGGCGCGCAAATACGAATTTAAAGATTTTAAGATTACGAATTTTAAAAGTTTGTTTCAGATGCGTAATAATTTTATTTTTCTGAAAAGATGTGAAAAGATATGAATCTATGGATATAGTTTATACTCTTGTCCTCTAAATTATAATTTCTGTTTGTTTCAGATGCGTGATAATTTTATTTTTCGGAAAAGATGTGAAATGATATGAATCTATGGATATAGTTTATACTTGTCTTCTGAATTATAATTTCTCTGAACGTTGGACAACACATCCATAGGAGTTTATTCATGAAATAAATTTCCACACTTCTATAGAAAATCAAGTGACACGAGTTTTGTGAGAAAATAGAAAAATAGTTTGGATTGATGGATTTTGGAACTGTAATTTGGACATAACGAGTTTAGGAACGGTTTACTATTGGGAAATCAGATCAGGTACCAAGATCATGAGCTGGAAAATATAAATTCAGCATAACTTAATACATTTTCATTTTATTTTCAGGAATAAGTCAATGATATATAAAATTAAAATCAGAATAATAGATATATATTTTTTCCTTCAAAAATAAGTAAAAATGTAGTATGAAAAACAATCAGATAGATTTTGTATTTTCTCTTGAGTAATATTCAAATACCAAGGCATAAAATTACAATCATCAAAATTTGTAAGAAACAAATTTATGAAGAGTTCCATAATAGAAACGACAGAACAAAAATTATATGCAATAATATAAAAATTCAAAGAAGGAAATACGGTAGTTTGTTTTCAGATGTTCATATTTTTTATTAAATCAATAAGTCAATGCAGTATGTAAAATTACAATCATCAAAATTTGTAAGAAACATGTAGTGAAATTCTCATAATATAAACGACAAAACAAAAATTGTATACAACAATAATATAAAGAATTGAAAAAAGAAATAGTTTGCTTTCAGAAGTTCAGCATGTCATCATTTACTTCTAATGAGTTCTTGCAAAGTAGTGTGAAATTACAATCATCAAAATTTGAAAGAAACATTCAGAAAAAGTTTCATTATAAAAATGAATAAAAACTACAAAACAAAAATACAGTAATAATAATATTTAGAAAATTCTAAAAATAATGAATAGTTTATTTTCAGGTGTGTGGTGTGTATCATGTCACAGTCCCAAAATATTTCCCTAATATATTTTCAAAATATTTCCCAAATGTTTATCAACTTGGATAAACAACATTACTATAATCCAATTGCAATGTCAGATAAAGAATTCATTTTTTCATTATTCAACCTGCAAACTTAGGTCAAGTGATCATAATGCACAATGGATCTGAAGCCACAAGTGAAATAGAAAATGTAGTTGGACATATACAGTACGAGCAATGATTCAGTAAATTGATTCAGTAAATGTACATGGATATTTTCTTCATGGTATTTTTGAATAGAGAATTTTTCTCAAAAGAATATTAATTTTTGAAAAACTTATTCGTTTAAAATAACTCAATTTCTGTATTTTTATTTATATTTAATATTATTGATTACCTACTTATTCCATTATCTCACAAAAGTAATAATCAGAAAAAAGTTTTTGGCCTACCGTAATATTTTTGCACATTCTTAAAAAAATGATACCCCACTTCATCATAATATAATGTGACGGGGTAATAGATAATATTTAATGATATATAAATAGTATTTAATAATCAATAAAAAATACTATTCATATATAGACAAGTAGTATCAATAAAAAACTTTTATGGAGAAACAACCAAAATAAATTCCTGTTGCCATATTTATAATAGAAAACAATCAAAGCAAAAGATTCACGTTTTCAATTATTTAACTGACCTGGGCAATAGTAATTTTAGTGAAACCCTTCATACTCCAATATCGCGATATACATCATCTACTTCTGATCAAAGAAATAATGAGACTATAAAATATTATTCATTGACCGAGCAAAGCGAGGTCCAAGATTCAAGTTGACAGTTTTGCTTTTCTCTTGATGTGTGTTCCGCATTTACAGCGAAACACTGTATTTACAGCCTGGTTGCACAAAATCCGGTTAAATTTTAACCGTGATTAATTTCACGAGAACCAATCAGAGAAGACCTTTTTGATGAGACGCTTCTCTGATTGGTTCTCGTGGAATTAATCACAATTAAAACTTGACCGGCTTTCTAGTTTTTGGAAAATTTAATTTGAACGTGGACTATGTCCCATTTTGGCAAGCAAATTTTCCAACTCCAGCTGTTTAAAGTATAGAACTTAACTAAATCTCGAGCTCGGAAACCGGTCCTTAATGCCCTTAGGCATTAAAAACCAATTTGCAAAAATAGACGAAATACAGCTGACTCAATTTGTGTTTTCTTCAGGATAATAATATTATGAGAGTAGAAGAATTTTCTCCATACTCCAATATTACCTACTTGCTTTCTTTGTAAGGGCTACTCGTATTTATATAATATTGAATGTAATCTATAATCCAGCTGACAGTTGATTTGTTTTTTAATAGAATAACTAGTGACCCCTGGGTTATAGAACTCGCTCATGAACTGTTGTATTGATCTCTGAAATCCGCAATTTGTAATTATACCCTGATTTAATGAGAATTATTATGGAAACAGTTAAATATCTCTTTTACAAGTAGTATGATATGACATTAGGTTCCATGGGGATCCTATTCCAATTGAAAAAAAACTACTTTCTATCGCTTCAAAACTATACTCATCCAACTTCATTTTTCAAATAGGAACATGGTCATATGATACATGATTTCGATACAGAATTTAAAAAGAAAATTAATGACAAAACCTGCACATATATCTGAAAACGTTTCATGATCTCAACATTAAAGATAATACTAATAATTAATTGATCGAGCGAAGTGAGGTCTAAGATTCAAGTCGACGGTTTGGCATTTCTCTTAATGTTTAAATGTTTATATATATTGCGCATTTACGGCGAAACGCGGTAATAGATTTTCATGAAATTGACAGGTATATTTATGTTCCTTTTTAAATTGCGCGTCGACGTATATACAAGGTTTTTTGGAAATTTTACATTTCAAGGATAAAATAAAAGGAAAAAGGAGCCTCCTTCAGTGAAAATCAGACTATAGAATTTTTCATCATAAATCAGCTGTCGAGTTGACTATAATTGCATGCCATGACGCATGCAATTCAATATCTCTATGTAACTTGGTAAAAAATTAGCATCTGTGTAGACTATAATTGCATGCCTCATTGAATACAATTTTTATGCACTATTAAATAATAGGATGCAAAGAACTTATAACAGCTCGTCTGGGCGCCTAGATGTCTTCTGGTTTTCTCGCGCTAAATTCTGGAAAGCGTTATATGTTAATTAAATCTTGTGTAAGCATGATCTTATCAAATAATAATAGTTAGTGTATCAGTGTGGATTTGCTTATGGTTTGGGACGTCGTTATGATTGCGCGAGGTCTACTGTTCACAGAACTACTAGTGATACAAAAATGAAATATATGGGTACCTACATTGAATAATCGAGTGTTAGTAAACACTAATAGTAGCTCTACTCACAATTTTAACACTGAACAAAAAAAAATTGTCATAGAAAATTTGTCAATGTCATAGCAACTGCTATCACAATTAGTATTATCAATTACGCGTATTTACCCAGTCAATAGACAGGCAGACAGACGTTAACATTAATATAGAACTTATAAATGAAATAATTATGTTGAGTATTATTCAGCTGAAATCATGTGTCGGCGCATAAAGGACAGTCAGTGTGATACCAGCCTGCCAAATAGCATCAGATTTTTTAAATGAATTGAAAAATTACATGAATAGCATCTAATTAATTCCAGCTGACTGAATGATAAAAAAATCGAAACAAATTTTTCTTCTTAAGCACTTTCAATGTTATTTGTATATCCTGAAAAAGGACGATGGAGTTAGGCCCGCCGCAAAGTAGACCCACGTTAATCCACGAAAAGCAACCCACGCTGTGGAATGTTTTTTAAACTATTGCTATAAAATTATTCATAATCAATCAGCTGACAAGTGATTATTCATTGCATGTGTTACACAGATGTCTAGAGAAGCCTATCAATGGTTTACAAAACATCCCACGGCGTGGGTTGCTTTTCGTGGATGTGGTCATTCAAAGCACTAGAAACAGAGAAACATTTCTCACAGACTGTACACTTGTGAGGTTTCTCTTTGGTGTGAGTAAGCAAGTATTGATTCAAATGACTAGACTGAGAGAAGCTCTTCGTACAGACTGTACACTGGTAAGGCATTTCTTTGGTGTGTGTTCGCATGTGGTTATTCAAATGACCACTCTGAGAGAAACGTTTTGCACAGACTGAACACTGGTAAGGCATCTCTTTGGTGTGAGTCCGTATGTGGTCATTCAAAGCACTAGAAACAGAGAAACATTTCTCACAGACTGTACACTTGTGAGGTTTCTCTTTGGTGTGAGTAAGCAAGTATTGATTCAAATGACCAGACTGAGAGAAGCTCTTCGTACAGATTGTACACTGGTAAGGCATTTCTTTGGTGTGTGTTCGCATGTGGTTATTCAAATGACCACTCTGAGAGAAACGTTCTGCACAGACTGAACACTGGTGAGGCATCTCTTTGGTGTGTGTTCGCCTGTGATTATTCAAACGACCACTCTGAGAGAAACGTTTTGCACAGACTGAACACTGGTAAGGCTTTGCTTTGGTATTTGTTCGCATGTGGTTATTCAAATGACCACTCTGAGAGAAACTTTTTGCAGAGACTGAATACTGATGGGGCTTTGTAACTGTCGTTTTGAATGTTGTATTCTTATCTGCCTGATCTATGACATCTTGATTTTGATTAAGTTGTGTTTCTACTACCAGTATTTCATTGTTTCCATCTTGTGGTTCACAGTTTTCGTTTCTTCCTTCTTCTTCTTCTTCTTCTTCTTCTTCTTCTTCAGAGGAATCACCACAACTACCAGCTGATTGAGATACCTGAAAAAGTCCAAGAAATCAATTTGAAATATAATATTCTAGTGCGGGAAAATGTCAAAAAACAAATTGTTTTCTTGAAAACAGACTCTGCATTTATACAGTGGTTGGATACAATACATGAACTATCTAGTGGCAAATCGCACAGATTATGTTTGAGAAGTATTCATACATCTTCATCAATCTCTATGTATTCAAATAGTTTTGCAAATAGTCAAATCGTCATTATAATTATCAATACGAATGGAATTCCCAATAATATATTTTGGATTCGAAATTTGTTTTTCTGAGCTTTGAGGAGTGAGAATTGTTTTTTTGAAAAGTGAAAGTGACATAACCTACATTTTGATTCAGACTGTATAGTGTAAATTGGAAATGGGACAGCTTTGTGCAACAGCTTGTTATGCTTTTCTTCATGTCAAGTATTTGTACAGGATGTGATAAATAAATATTTAGTGAAACCTTAATTAGGTCTAATATGTTGTATTGAATTAAATAAAAATTAACAAACGTATGCACATATTATATTCATTTGCTAAAAGCATCTTATTATAGGATAAAAACTGACAAATAATATCAAAATACAGGAGGCAAACTCTAAGTTCTAGGTTGAGTGGTTAGTTAAATACTCTCTGAAAAAAGATTTTCACTCAAACAAGACTGTTAAGAAACTTTATGGTGAATGTCTTTATTGAATAAATAGGCTACTTGTATGGCTAATTGACCGAGGGAAGTGAGGTCTAACATTCAAGTCGACGGTTTTGCATTTCTTTTTATGTTTAAATGTTTATATATATGTTGCGCATTTACAGCGAAACGCAGCAATAGATTTTCATGAAATTTGACAGGTTTGAATTTCGCGTCGACATATACATATTTTTTTTTAATTTTGCATTTTAAGGATAATAAAGAGAAAATGATTTTCCTTCGAACATCAATATTACCGTAAAAATCAGACTATAGAATTATTCATCATAAATCAGCTGTCTAGTGGACTATAATACTACCCGTTCAAAAACATCGAACATCTTGAAAATGTATCTTTCCATCAACATTAGTAGACAGTTGTCTACTAACTTTGTCTTTCCATAAGCTGAGGCCATGATTCTAGTTTGGAGTTATTGATAGTAAACATTTTTTTTACATTTTTCTTTTTTAATCTGATGATTAAAATTGCAACAAATATTATTGAATAGAAATTTATTTCTAAAATCATGAAAAGTGAGAAATGAAGTTTGTAGGGAATCAGCATTATGGTAGTTTATTTTGTTAATTTCAACACACCGATTTTTCGCCAACATAACAACACAGAATTTTCTCTGATGGGTTGATTGGATTGGCATATCGACGGCAGCCAGACCTGATAACAGCGCTCACACTCACATTCCGGGACGACGTCACGGTACGATAGGACAGAAAGCTTTGTTTATTTAGGATTTTTCTAGACATTTTAAATTGATAGATTATTTATTAATTTTTGAAAAAAAACATAACCACAGGTCAATGTAACTTACTGAGCGCGAGGTCTACTGTTCACAGAACTACTAGTGTATGATGTTCTTGTCATTCAAAACTTTCAAAAATCATTAAAACATCATGAGGTTCTGGTAAAAACCTCTTTACTGTTTTACAAATGAATTTACAAAATAAGTGTCATTGCGCACTGCAGACGTCAATCTACTTTTTAATGCTACATTTTTGCAAACATTTAATATTATCATCATCATCATCATCATCATCATATTTACATTTCAAAAATAAGTTTATAATAATTTCTCACAATTTTTTTTCAATAGTTTTCTATTTATACCACTAATATCTTGATTTTTAATATCTTACATTATGTTTTTCTTCAATAGTCTATTTATGTGCAAAATTCACTCATTTATTGAAATCAGTAATTACATGAGCATTAAACTATTATGAGGTGAATGACGTTTGTTTTTGCTTCTAACTGTAAGATCTCTTCTGATTTTGCATCCACTGTACTTTAAATAAACAAGTTCCATGCTCCAACATCATTGTTGCTTCTTTAACGCCAATATAGGGAAGTATTAAGACAAATTTGATATATTTCTCTGGAATATTTATGCACTAGAATTTGAAAGCTATCGTCTCACTTACAAATTCTTGATCTGAGCTCTGGTTCTGGTATTTTTTTCTTGCATTACTATCCAGTTCTTCCAAACGGACCAGTCTGACATAAGCAGTGGGCAAGGTTGTATCTGAAACATAAACCAACATCAATCAACTTGACCCTTGAGGTATGGAAGAGCACATAAAGCACAATCAATAGACATTTCTCATAACATTTACTTGTCTAAATCAACTGCTACAGCTGCTGAGGCTGAGCAAATGTTTTCAGCACATACAATTTTACATTCCTTGCCCTATTACCATAAGTAAGGAAAGTATTGCTTTCCGAAAAAAATTAAGGTACCCCAATTTCTAAATTTCTATACGTTTCAAGGTCCCCTGAGTCAAAAAAGTGGTTTTTCGGTATTGGTCTGTGTGTGTGTGTGTGTGTGTGTGTGTGTGTGTGTGTGTGTGTGTGTACACGATCTCATCTCCCAATTAACGGAATGACTTGAAATTTGGAATTTAAGGTCCTTACAATATAAAGGTGCATACAGATCATACAGATATATACGCGCCGCGAAAATAAGCAATTCACTTTTAATCAGCTGATGCCAAGCTTTTTATATCTGTACCTTACCGTTTCTGTAAAAATACAGATAAAAGTAACTGAATAAAAGTGAATTGCTCATGTTCGCGGCGCGTATATCTGTACGCACCTTAAGGATCCGACACGAACAATTTTGATCAAATGCAATTCAAGATGGCGGCTGAAATGGCAAAAATGTTGTCAAAAACAAGGTTTTTCGCAATTTTATCGAAAACGGCTCCAATTTTGATCAAATTTATACCTAAAATTGTCATTAATAAGCTCTATCAACTGCCACAAGTCCCATATCTGTAAAAATTTCAGGAGCTCCGCCCCATCAATGCAGATAGATTCCCAATTATCAGGCTTCAGATACAATTGAAACAAAAAAATCAAGTGGAAAATATTGAGCATGAAAATCTCTTCAATTAATGTCGAGTAACATTTTCACCTAAAATTTAAAATAAGCTCGAAATTTGAGAAAATGTGATTATTCAATTGCAAATTATTGTTGATTCTATTAAATCATCCACTATGAAGAGATAGGAGACCTCGTGTGTCTCCAACGTTATTGCCCTGTCACCAGCTGGCTCAGATCTTTGAATAGTAGACTTGAGATGCGCGTGAACACTGGCGTCAGGTGATCAATTTTCATAACGGCAAGGAAAGTTGTGTGAGTGCGCCACACCAGATTTCTTTGAATACAACGATCTGATATTTAGAAAACCGATCATTCATTCTGATAATGTTATAATCTATGTAATGAATGAAATTTGTTTAATTTTTTAAAATAAATCAGTAGTTTTAAAAATTTATCAAGTCGGTTTTATTCAAAAAAAGCCGCTTGTCCGGCGAACTTCGTACCGCCAAAAAGTCAATGTATCTCATGTCACACTTGCTTCATTTGTTGAATCATGAAATTTATCTGACAATCAATATTATCATTCACATCTCAATACGGACTTCCTATGTGCTTAGTCATGCAACATTTATTATTCTGAAAACATATTCCTCTCAATCATTGGTAGTAATATCTATCAGTAAAGTGTTGAATTAAAAAAAATAGATAGGTTAAATCAGTGTTTCAAAGATTAATTCAATGTGTTCATAGTTGTTGATTGTCAATAGATAGTCCAGGAAATATGTGATGTACGATGAATCACATAGAATTCCATATTCTTTCCAACTTCCATTTTGGGATGAATATAAGCTAAGCTAAATTTAAAAAAAATTGTAAATTATTCTGTCATTCTTCAGTAATATTAATGATGCAATATCAACAACTGTCTTTCATAAGGTGAATAATTTTTTCCAACATTTTCCAGTTTCTCAATGATAGGTGACTGATAATAAATTATTTGTATAGGTCTTCTAAGGAACCATTATCTACAGCTGGTACCAACCAGCCAAAGATTACAACTCCATCTTTGGAGTACAACTCCAAACTAACGTTTTAATACCAGTACACAATTTATCACAGGGTGACCTGTTTATTACAGCTGGTAACTTGATATGCTAAATCATATTATCACAACATGATCATCTTTCCGTTCTTCGGTAGCCGCTCGGCCGACAATTTTGAAAACATAGGTCTGTAAATTGGATTAATATTATAATTATTATTAGCCCCCTATTCAAAATTTCTTGTCAGAAACCATCCCCAATATTCACACAACATATCCCCAAAGTTTCATGCCGTTCTGTCAAGTAGTTTTCGAGTCTATAGGGAACAAACAAACAAACATTCATATATATAATAGATTAATAATTGAGGCGATATACGGAAAAAGGGCACATAGAGTAAAATTGTGTTTTGAGAAAATAGCATTTAAAAAAAATTACCAAATCAAAATTCATTATATTGATTTCATGTTTATCGAGAATGATACATGATTATATTTCTAATATTTATTTCAATAAATATGTTTAAAAAGTTGCTTGTATGTGTCCTTTTTCCAAAATAAAGAAAAATTTATTCTGTACAAATTTGGGTTTGATCAACTAGAAAACACATGTTATTAAATGCTAAATGCTGTATTCTTCGTAAATAAAAAGGTTTTTTACATATAAAAAAGTTTTCAATCATTTTATTAAAATATATGTTGAAAAAAATCAATATTGAAATATGCATAGCAGGTTGCATAGGTTTGAATGGTTTGAATTTCACAGTATTGAAGCTTTCAGCGCACAGCAAAGAACGATCTTGTTTTACCTTTATAATAACATATTTCATGATAGTGAACTTATTTGACTTTGATGAAGGTCTTGACAGAAACATAGGGAGAAATAGTTTCACTGACCACCAAATCCCTCATTGACACAGCTTTTTATAAACAGTTGTACCAACATCAGTTTTCAAGATTTTTGTTTGAGATGTTCAGTTTATGGGTGAAAAACCAGGCACAAATGTGGGTCAAGAGGCTGAGTCAAGGGTGGCCGGGCACCCTAGAGGCAAATTGGCCGCCCCTTCCTCGGCGGAAGGACCTACAAAGAAGGCCAGGAGTGGAACTCACGCAGGTCATGAGGACTAATCAGTCTGAAGAGACTGCCAAGCATATCACACTGGATTGCGACAAGGATTGCAACCAGGTGATGAATGGAATGTTAGTATAGGGAAAAACTCCTGATTCTTGTAAAGGACATAGCCTAACTAACATACTACTTGGGAACAAAATAAGCTTCGGTTGACGTGTGGGGTTCTTTGAACCTTTGGATCCTTGAATCCGTCCCTTCTAAAACAATAAACAATACCCTTTTTGTAATGATGAAAACAAATTTTTCAATGACATGAGAATGTCGAAATACTCCTTTTTAGAACTGCATTCACTAATAATGGTAGACATAACCGGAACAAACACCGGAATGAGGAAATGTATTTCGCCAGTACAGAAACTTGTCATTACTAAGGTAAGTAAAAAAATTACTTTAAGCAAGTAAACTAGTAGGTTTACTGGTGATGACTCACTCATGGCGAAGTGGCTGGCTGCCTGTACAGTAGCCAGTGATTCCTTCTGGTTGCCTAGTCTAATACAAGCCTTGAGGCTTATATCCGTTAATTTTGTGAACTGTCCTCTCAATTATCAAAATTTACCATTTTATCAAAATGCAGTAAAAAACATTGCCTGTAAATCAACTAACCTTTGCTTAATGTCCTTTCAGTTTTTTCATCATTTCCTTCTCCTATAGCTTCTTCAGTTGAGTGTGTTTCCTCCTCTTTAATAGTGAATAAACTGCCAGGGTTGGATGAAACCTGGGAAAATACAATAAGATAATATCTGATCAACATGCACACTTTAAACATAGAACTCTTTCTTCCATAAATTACAGTTTGTGTATAATAGGTAAATTAATCAATGGTATAGCATCTAAAGTGGCAAAAACAGAGAGATGCATTAATAATTTTTACTCCAAACAGAACAAAAACTAACTACTAACAAAAAATTGGTGCTTTGCATTCCTGAATTATAAGCTAATACATCCAAATAGCAAGGCATACTTTATATGCTAGCTCAACCCGTTTTAGTGACTAGAATGTCATGTTTTTCCTTCACTTTGGTAATGTATCAAATGGGTAAGATTCTATATTTTATAGTAAAATATTAGTTATAATGCGTGGAATAAATGATAAAACGAACGTATTAAACGCACGATGTTGTCCCGACCTAGCCATTGTTCACACTAAAACTGCATATCATGGCGCGTCTAATGACACCATCCCCACCCTTCTGCTCCACCCCTTCTTCGTGCAACGCCCTTCCAAAACCCTGTACTAGTAATGTTCCAGAGCTGTATTTTATCAATGATTCTAGAGTTCAAAAGAATACAACTCACTGCCATATTTCATTGCACTGAACGAGTTCCAAATACTATTAGATTCATTGAGTGATAAATCTAGGAAATTAGTGAGACTGGAATAGAAAAACTTCTGAATTTCAAGTGATACTTGGAAACATTTAAAAATATGGAAGCAATTTGGCTTTGTAGTCGCGCTGATAAGCTATCTATAATATGAGTTAAGCTCCACGTGCCTGCTACTCCCTTTGTAAGGGTGACCACTTTGGAAGCTGAAGTCCTCTAAATACTATTTATGAGTTTGAAAATCACTTCCCGGTGGTTTGGAAACCAAGTAAAGCTGTAGGTAACTGAGTTTGTAGTTGACTCATATTTCATTATCATTAGTCTCATTACCATTGCACAAGCCTAGAGTTCATGTGGGAATCATCGTCAGCAAAAATTTTACCTGTTCGTCAACCAAAACTTCCTGCTTGCCAAGCCAGGACATGGTGTAGTCGATGTCAATCTCTTCTTTGATGTCAATCTCTTCTTCATCCATGTCTCTTGGCTCAGACTTTACCTGTAAAGAATGAGGATACTGGTTAAATGGAACATAGTAGCCAACTGTAGAATAGGGGATCATCAGGGTCCAGGGTTTGAGTTATTATGAGCAAGTGGAAAATGTATAAAAGCAAACTAAAAAGCTACGGTGCAGAAGAAAGTGTGATAGGAAGAAGAAAACTTTGATATTAAATGAATTTTTACTTCATAAATTATATATTTTTGAGGTTATGAAAACTTAATTCATAATATTCAGTAATTATGAATAGGCTAATCATAATAATTATACCGAATACTTTTGAGGTTATGAAAAAATAAATCCGTAAACTTGACTTTACGTTTTCAAAATCGCCCATTCAACTTTAATGTTGAAAAAACTAGAAATCAAGGAAAATTTACCAATGCAAACGCAGCTTAAAATGCCAGTTATAATGTTGTTCGATATGGAGTCATATATGGAGTCACAGTTGGTGTGATGAAGTTTGTTGCAGACGAGATTGCTGTGCCTTTGTCTCATGTGCTTGATGTCTGTTTGAGTCATGGCTATTTCCCTGATGCCCTGAAGTTGTTACGCACAATACCAGTCTATAAGAAGGGAGACCCTCAGTCTATGAGCTACTACCGACCTATATCGATAATTCATGTGATGGGTAAGGTGCTTGAGACCCTAATGAAGGAGCGACTGGTGTCCTACTTTGAAAAGAATCACCTGTTCTCGGATGCTCAGCATGACTTTAGACGTGGAAGGTCAACGGTTACGGCTGTCTCAGGTATGATTGACTGCATTGTTGAAAGCCTTTGAGAGGAGGGATTTTGTGCATCTGGGCCTAGCAGATTTAAGCAATGCTTTTGATTGTGTACCTCATGGGATCCTTGGGAACCAAAGAAGTTCAAGAGTTTTGGAATGTGTAGTAATGTCTTGAAAGTGGGACACTCATCTCCTACTTAGCTGGAAGGAAACAAGTTGTGTCCATTGGTGGTGCCTCCCAGCCCATAAGGGTGGATCATAGCGTGCCGCATAGATCAGTGATGGGCTCTCTACTCTTCCTGGTCGCGTTCAATGACTTCGGGTTCATTGGACCTGTCTTAATTCTTGCAGATGACGCCACAATCTATTCAAGGGGGCAGACGGCAGAACAGGCGGAATTACATGTACAGAGAGTTTTTAGCAGTACCAAATAGTGGTTTGCAGAAAATAGACTCTGCCTAAATGAGGAAAAATGAGACACACGAGGTCTGCTATCTCTTCATAGTGGATGATTTAATACAATCAACAGTTTGCAATTGAATAATCACATTTTGTCGAATTTTTATATTATTTTCAATTTTAGGTGAAAATATTACAAAACATTAATTGCAGAGATTTCCATGCTCAATCTTTCCCACTTGAAATTTTATCTGAAGCCTGATAATTGGGAATTTAAAATCAAACTTTGCATAGATGGGGCATTTTTATCACTACTGATACATTTTTAAAACTACTGATTTATTTTAAAAAAATCAAACAAATTTCATTCATTACATAGATTATAACATTATCAATCTCCAGTGAACTTTTTACTAGAATGAAAATGGTGTATCAACAGAAGCTAATATCTCAAAATCAGTTGAATAAATGATCGGTTTTCTAAATATCAGATCGTTGCATTCAAAGAAATCTGGTGTGGCGCACTCACACAACTTTCCTTGCCGTTATGAAAGTTGATCACCTGACGCTAGTGTTCACGCGCATCTCAAGTCTACTATTCAATGATCTGAGCCAGCTGGTGATAGGACAATAACGCTGGAGACACACGAGGTCTGCTATCTCTTCATAGTGGATGATTTAATAGAATCAACAGTTTGTAATTGAGTAATCACATTTTCTCGAATTTCGAGCTTATTTTAAATTTTTGAGGTGAAAATGTTACTGAACATTAATTGCAGAGAGTTTCCCATGCTCAATCTTTTCCACTTGAAATTTTTTGTTTAAATTCTATCTGAAGCCTGATAATTGGGAATCTAAAATCAAAATTTGCATAGATGGGGCGGAGCTCCTGAAATTTTTACACATATGGGACTTGTGGCAGTTGATAGAACTTATCAATGACTATTCTAGGTATAAATTTGATCAAAATCGTGAGGGTCCTTTTTGAGTAAATCGCAAAAAACCCTGTTTTTGACAACATTTTTGCCATTTTAGCCGCCATTTTGAATTGCATTTAATCGAAATTGTTCGTGTCGGATCCTTATATTGTAAGTACCCTTAAGCCTTAAGTTCCAAATTTAAAGTAATTCTGTTAATTGGGAGATGAGATATCGTGTACACAGACACACAGACCAATACCCAAAAACCACTTTTTTTGAGTACTATAGAAATTGGGCTTCCTTAATTTATTTTCGGAAAGCAATACTTACCTATGGAAATAAGGCAAGGAAAGTAAAGATAGCCAATTAAAATAAATAAATCTTACCCTCAATACTGGATTCATCATTCGAGATTATTAGATAAGGATTATCTAATGCTAAAATTTAGTGTATCCTATTAATTCAAACTAGATGAATATCTGATGAAAATCAAAAAAAAATAAATACTAAGTTGATTTTGAAAAAAGAAAGCTAAAACTGATAGAATAGAACAAAACATAACCTTTTAGAATTGGGAGTGAGTTTATTTCAATCGTTGATTGTTGATTACGGTTTTCCCGTTTCCGACTTGCAACATAATAATAATAAAGTTATTAATATTGCTCATTCTGTATTGAGTATTAAACTGTATTTATATTCTGTAAATACTGTAAAAACTGTATTAAAATAAATTCTTTATTTTCCAGAAGTATCAATAATAATTAACAATTTCGATATCACACAATAACAATATTTACAATTCATTTTCAAAACATCTTCACAGATAATCAATAGATTTTCCGTCGCAATAATTGATCAAGGTTAACTGTTTCTGAAAAAATACTTTTAATGTGATATTCACGTTATAATGTCAGTAAAATAGTAGCACTACTGTGTTGCCGATGCTCTATACCTTATGGTATTCATGTCAATTATTCTTAATTAGAATCAAATATACTTTTTATGTCAGAAATAGCTATACAACTGCGCGTAAAAAATAATTTACGTACTCAATTCTCCTAGGTAGTAGGTCAGATCTTAACATAAAAATTTCAGAATAACCCATATTTTAGAAAGTCGGTAATTGTACCGGTTCTGCTTGTCAGGCGCACACCAACGCGAAAGTTTTGTTGCGGTGCAAATTCAATTTGCAGAACTTGCCGTGCGGAAATTAATACTATTGCGGTGTATGTGCTGGCGCCAGTGAACTCTATACTAACTCTATACTAGAATAGAGTTCACTGGTTTTGTCTGCCTTGTAAACAAAATAAGTCAACTCAAATATTCCCGTGCTCCACATTGCGATTATTTCGCTTCCCAGTGTGCGTGCCCCAATATTGCACAACGAAAACTTCATTTTGAAACCGCAGTGTGATTTTTTGAAAATTCTGCAACGAATTTATATGCATCGATGTGCGCATACCATAAGTAGCCATGATGGATATCAGTGAAGACGAATTATTATTAACTCCGCCAGATATAAGTAATTCAACAGGTTTGTGCAGTTGTAGAGAAAATGTTGTATGTAATTCGCGTGTAATGCTTCTTTATCGCTCTTGCAAAATTATCACGCACCACTTCGCGCGTGATAACTGTTTTGTGCGAGCGATAAAGTCGCGCATTAGGTACGCTCTTAATACATAAATAGCTATTAGTCTCGGGCTTGAAAATGTGCAATACCAGCACGAAATGGACGTCGCCACATCAAAGAATGTGAGTGTTTTTTCACTTAAAAGTTTTATTAAATATGATAGTAAGAGAAGAATATGTTTTAATACTTCCCTATCTTCTTAAAATGTATGTTGTCAGGGCTACTTCCCTAAGGAGTGAGGTTCATGCCTACCAGGAGAAGGGCCAGCTGCACCAACACAATACCAGGAGATGGCTCAACGGGGTCCTATAATATTTAACAGACTGCCGACTCGTGTTTGTGAGCTGGAGTTGGGAAGTTTTGTAGGCTGGTACGTGAGAAACTCATCAACTACCCTCTGTACTCACTGAGAGATGATGAGACCAGTGGACTTGTGGACCAGTAAGAGATTGTTTCATGATTAAGCCCCGCGGCAAAGTAGACTCAGCTAATCCATGTAAAGGAACCCATGCCGTGGGATGTTTTGTAAACCATTGCTAGGCTTCTCTAGACATATGTGTGTCCCACGGGATGGGTTTCTTTTTGTGGATGAGCGTGGGTCTATTTTGCGGCAGACCTTAGTATTGCAGTCCATCTACAGAGCCACATGAAATGACCTATCTGCAGCCATCTTAGGTATTTGTGTATTAATTGTTTTATATTTTGACGAAGTATGTCTGGCGACTGCCAACATGGACTGAGTATACTGAATTACTATCTTATATTTATAAAATATAATTGTACTACCCTTTGGAAAGTATTTGTATTTTTATTCTATTATTTTAAAAAGGTAGCCTACTACAATTCTATTGATGTGACAACGTCTTATAAATTGGTTTGCCAGGTGACACTTCAAGAAACTGCGTTACGTTCCCACGTTATGCGCTCACAATGAGAGCGAGTGAGAGCGTTCGTTTCGGTTCGCGGTCGTCTGGAAAGAGCACGAATAGGAGCAGTGGCGAGCAACGCCAGCAACCCAAAGGCATTCACCTGGAGAGAGAGTGAAACGGAGCAGTCAACCTGCGCAGGCACCGCAAGCAATCTCCTGCGACTGCGCCTGCCTAGGTGAATAAGTGAATAGGTTATGTTGTAGCACGGAATAAGCATAAAGAATAAGCAGTAGTGCCACATGGTAGTGCTTCTTTCCTCTGTGGTTGTAGTAATCACAATAATGCATAATCACATAATCATGCATAAGTGAATAGGTTATGTTGTAGTAATCACAATGTTGTGGTTCAGTGCGAGATTCTTTGTATAAATTAATGTTTTCAATATAATTCTTTGTATAAATAAATGTTTTAAATTGTTACTATTATTTCATCCTTCTTCCTACTATATGAATGAATATTCACATTAAAATTATTTTACCACTCAAAGTCGTTGTCACGTAAAACTTTCGCCCGTATACCGACTTTACAGGCAACCATGCAATTTTTTTATAAACATTTTTTAATATTATAATGATGAATTTCCATAATTGAGTATTTTGATAATAATTATCAATGCTTTCTACATGCTATGAGAACAATCTACAAGAAGGAATATCTGCTCTGTGTAATGGGACCCAAGGATAACGAATGTACAGTGGAATTTTATTAATATCAAACTATTTAGTTTTCATGATCTATTAATTTTTCGGTATTTTGGAAAACGTCAATAACTAGAGAACTATTGATCCAAATCCAATTTTGATGATTTAGTGCCTGTTGAACAAAAGCCGGTTCAATTTTAATCACATTTAATTCCATGAGAACCAATCAGAGAAGCCGGCTTCTTTAAAAAGAACCTCTGATTGTCTGGCTTTTATGCAGCCGGACCATAGTTGGGAGAAGAATTACATTTTTTTAAATATTTCTTTAATTAACGTTTTTTAACTTTCTATGAGCGCTTAAATTTGAAAAAATGCATTCTTCAAGTTCAAAGCCAAATTTCAAACAGTTTGAACACTCATAAAAAGTTCAAAAACGTCAAAGAGAAGATCAAATCCTTAAAATTGGAATTTGACTGATTGGTCTAGTTTTCTAATTTAGTAGATCACATAAGCCAAAGTCGATGTTGAAGAATTTTACTAAACATTTTTTGTTAGAAATTTCATGTAAAATCTATTATCTTCAGCTGTTCCACCTTGTTCAAAAAGCTACTTGCCAAATAATATATAAAGTGGCTACTCACTTCTCCAGCAATTTCAATGTGTAACTTCAAAAAGTGTATTATCCGTGGTGACTGATCTAAAAACGTGTCTTTATCAAGCTTTTCCTCACTCGAATTGTCGAATATCGACTATCGACATATCATATCGAACGAGATTGACCTATCGAATAGTTTGACCGAGCAAAAGCAAATGCCATTGCCAAATTCGTAGATCCATTCATAATTCATATTCACAACGACAAAGCCACATTTGATTGTAAACAATTTAGATTTTGTTTTCATATTATTCTTTGAAGAATATTTCAAATTGAAGAGATACTCCTTGGACATCCTTAATCACTGATTGTAAGTATATTTTTAGTTCTTTTAATTAAAAAAAATGTTTGTTTTTTTGAGGTTATAACCTACTCAATTCTCGTGGGTTGCACAAATGTTGCTATTGTCAATTTTGTTTACGAGTGTTAAATCTCAACGAATACAAATACGTTATTACTTCATACTGTTTATTACAATTTGAATATTCCATTTCCTTCATTGAAAAGTATCTAATAAAATCAATCTTCATTTGTTTCTAGACACCACGTGATGGCTCAGAATTATTCTAACCTCTTGCTACTTACTATTGTGCTACTAGAGAATAATAATAATTGCTAAATTTATCTATTTAGCGTATGGCCCTATGACACAAAACGTTATGTTATCTAACTTATATCACACATAAACAATGAAGTCATCTTAGTCAAAAGTTAAAAAACAGTGGAACACCAATGGTTTTACTAACCTCACTTTGTTTAAGACTTTTCACACACCTCTGGACCTAGAATTGCGCCGATTAGGGATCATGTTGAGTTATGATTATTAGTGTTTCAAAGGTAAAAGTGTAGGTGAGGGGTTAGGTTTTTGGTTTGGGGTTGCAATATGTTGGAAGAGGTTGGGGTTCAGGTTGAAGTGTGTTTATTACTCTGACACCGTAGAGTTTGAATGCATGCAACGTTGTGCTTTGAACTTTTTTAGTTTTTAAACAATAGTGACCGTCGTTTGATTTTTGTGATCAAAATAACATACTAAATCGATCCCAACCAAAAATTTGATGACAGGTATAATGGCACTAGACTAGACAAATTTTAAAAATAGATTGATTGGCTTGTAAAAGAAAAGTATTTAGATATTGATTTTCATGTAAAAATCACAAATCCCGCTAAGGATGAGGATTAAGAATAAGGTCTCTGGCCCAGCTTGCAATAATGTGAGAATGTAACCAGTCAGTGCAGGGATGGAAAACCACCCATCCACACACTGTAGCTGGCCGACATTGGCCTTCATTGGACCAACATGTAGGTGCGGCATGAGAAACAATCAAAATGATCTGTAACAATCAGGACTGTTCCTCAATGTATTTCATTAACTTCTAATTAAAACTAATCACCTTTTATATGTTAATGCAGAAGATAAGTATAATCAAGAAATGGTCTTGACTCATAACTCAACAGTCTTAACAATGGAAACACTATAAGTGATAAATTGTTCCAATTCCGCAGTGGTATTGTCCAATATCATGTGACTGGTGCAAAACTACTTGTTCCCAAAGTTCAAACATCTGACGCCGTTCCAGATCAACCATACCTAATATCTATCTGCGCGCTTGGTCATGAATGACCACGCGTCACGCATGCACTGCATATACGTGCATACAATGTGATCATCAAAATATTTTGTTGGACTTGAGTGTGGCTTTCGTTTTTAATCACCTTGTAAATGATTATATAAGAACAAGTCATCCAGGGGTCTTGTATATAAAAATAATTGTCATTATTAATATTAAATATATTGTTAAATAATTATAATAAAGTCATGATTTATACTGGATTAATGTATTTAATGTTTCTGAGACAGAAAAAATGACTTTTGGAGGATCAGGATGTTATCAAGCCAGAAATGTAAAACTAAACTGTTTGGAAAATCAATATTTATGCTACAAAAATTCATGAATAAAAATATGACTGTTCATCGGAAACAGTGCCAATAAATGCTGTGTTTTAACGCGATTTTTCTTTTTCTAGGTTATAATGGAAGACATAACAATAAAAGAAGAACCTATGGATGCCGAGGAGCTGAACGGTGCTAATGTGAGTATAAGAGACCTGTCCTATGATGCAAAACTGAAGTACGTGAACGCCATAGCAAAACCAATGGCCGATAAAAAACTGTGCAAAAAACTATTGAAACTTGTGAAGAAAGCGAAAGGTCACTCAAGTAAGGATAGTCTACGACACAGCTTGAAGGACGTCCAACGACGGCTGTTGAGGAAGGAGAAGGGAATTATAGTGCTTGCCGGCAATGTTTCGCCTATCGATCTCTACAGCCACTTTCCCATTCTGTGTGAAGAGAACAATGTGCCCTACTGCTTTGTCCCGACACGGGACGACCTCGGCCAGGCTATGAGCTTCAGTCACATGGGCCCTGTCTGTGTTCTCATCAAGCCAGAAGCCGATTACCAAGAACTGTATGACGAGTGCTGGGAAAAGCTCAAACTACTTCCCACACCTGTCTGAATCTATGTGTGCTGTTTAACAATTACGTTTAGTTTTTAATTTTTTATCATATTTGATTTGAATATCCAATACATTTATTCAGAAAACACTCATTATTTCATTCAATTGCCCACCATTATTATATTTCTTCTTTAAGAGTGAGAAGTCTTGTTGGCTTCCTATGAAAATCGGCCACCGGAAGTGTTGGTTTGGTTGAGGTGTCAGTCGAAATTATAGAAAGAAATTTTTTCCACTTTACCTACAAGGAAAGTATTAGCTGTGATTCAGGTTTACGGTATATTTAATTGTTGATTCTTGTAAATACTGATCAATTTCTCAAATACAGTATTATATTCACCAAGAAAATAAATATTCATGTTCTCATGATTTAATATTACATTTTCATACCAAAATTGATAATGGTATAATATTCTGGTCCAGTAGTTTATTATATTTCTTCATTTCCTAAAAACGATTTGGCATTAGTGCATTGCAAATTTATTGAGAGAAGACGGTATTTGGTTATTAAGTGGTTGATGAATGGTGAAAAAAGGATAGACACTCCATTGTATTCTAGGACATCACTTTGTAGTATTGAAATGCAAGTTTTGAGCTTATAGTAAGTTTTATCTAGTAGTTGGCTAACGTCAGTTTTTATACTATCCATTTATCAATAGAAATGTTATAATCTAATAAATTAATCTATGTTAAAATCTAATTAATAAATCAGTAGCTGGAAATTTGAAATAATGCACCATATTGTTGATTGTTTTTTGTATATAAACATCTATAAACTTGTATTTATTAATAAGTTATCAGTCAGCCAACTAGAAAATGTTTGGCTGCCATTAAGCTGCTGCAATTTCAAATTCAAGCTATTTCTCGTAACTGAACCTTTTTACATAAATATGTGTTGACATTTAGACGGCCTAAATCCTACTCTAAAATATATTTTTTCTTCTGAAATTGTATTAGGCGAGATGTAATGATACTCATCCACAATTAAAACACAATGATATAATTGTCCAGTATCACAAGTTTATTTTGAAAAAATACATGTTTCGACATGACAACTGTGGTGTAATGTTCAGTGTGAACACTTGAATCATGCGCTTGCTACTACGGTACCGTTGGAAGAGTGACCACTCCACATGAATCCTCTGAATATGATTCACCAGTTAAAAATTGCTTTCCGGCGGTTTGGAACCTGCCTAAGGTCATCTTCAATCTTACATCTATTAAATTTAACCTCGGTAAAATGACGTCAACGTACTGTAGTAATTATATTGGTTCTTGTGACATTGGTTTATGAGATATTCGCGTATGATTACGTCCCTAACTGTGGTTAAATTTAATAGACGTATGTGCAAGCAGGAGATTGTATTCTAAGATTGTACCCAGTTCATTAGAGATTTATACTTGACGATGTGGATTGATGTTCATTCACTTGAATCAGATTGACTGCTGGGTCCATCCAGTGAGCTCTTCAGCAATACTCTTCTTTGATTAAGTAGAGAAATTCTACAATCCATCAATTGCATATTGTACCCTTCTAACTTTTTCGAGGTAATTAGAGAAAATCTATAAAACCGTACACATTAAATCTTGTACATGATTTTATGAAGATTAGATATAGTGCAGTTGTCACATAGTTGTTAATTGCTGTTATGTTAGGAAACCATTCACATTGAGGAACGTAAAATCGACACAGTTACAATCAAATAAACCTGGCAGCATTGAAGTCCAGATGTGGCATTTCCTTCTTCTTTGGGAATTAAGTATGGAAGATAGTAGGCACTAGAATTTTCAACTCGTTTACAAGATGCATTGTCTCTTAGGAGGAAGCTATACAAGCGTAAAAGACGCTCCCCATAAGAGACCATGCAGTCTGAGACGCGCCGAATATCAGCGCGTTTATGATGCTCGTTTAGTTGGAGCATTAGACCAATTTCTTTACAAAAACGAATTGAGTGTGAGCTTGGCCTTCACCCTTTTTTAAATGGTGGGCCATGTTGAGTTGTTCCATTGAAGGAGGAGGGAAGAGCTCTTGAACCTCAAATAATGTTAGGGTACAAACACACTGAAGGCGGAGCGATGCGTTCTAGAGCGGGACGTGGCGTGGCTTGGTCAGAGCGTTCATGATACACACAGGAAGCGTCAAGCACCTAGAAAATGTAGACGCTCCTAAAAAACAAACTAGCTTGTTCCAAAGTTTGACGCCTCGCTCCGCCTTCAGTGTGTTTGTACCTTTAGGGGTGCTCCCCAAGCTCGATTTATGCAGTACTTCCAAGGCACAACATACATTTACAACAACAAAAAATCTGGTGTGGCGCACTCACACAACTTTCCTTGCCGTTATGAAAATTGATCACTGACGCTAGTGTTCCCGCGCATCTCAAGTCTACTATTCAAATATTTGAGCCAGCTGGTGACAGGGCAATAACGCTGGAGACACACATGAGGTCTGCTATCTCTTCATAGTGAATGATTTAATAGAATCAACAATAATTTGCAATTGAATAATCAAATTTTCTCGAATTTAAAGCTTATTTTCAATTTTAGGTGAAAATGTTACTGAACATTAACATTGTAGAGTTTCATGCTCAATCTACTCCACTTGATTTTTTTTGTTTCAATTGTATCTGAAGCCTGATAATTGGGAATCTATCTGCATTGATGGGGCAGAGCTCCTGAAATTTTTACAGATATGGGACTTGTGGCAGTTGATAGAGCTTATCGATGACTATTTAAGGTATGAATTTGATCAAAATCGTTGGAGCCGTTTCCGAGAAAATCACGAAAATCCCTGTTTTTGACAACATTTTCGCCATTTTAGCCGCCATCTTGAATTGCATTTGATCGAAATTGTTCGTGTCGGATCCTTATAGTGAAAGGACCTTAAGTTCCAAATTTCAAGTCATTCCGTTAATTAGGAGATGAGATATCGTGTACACAGACGCACATACACTCATACACACACACACACACATACAGACCAATACCCAAAAACCAGTTTTTTGGACTCAGGGGACCTTCAAACGTATAGAAATTTAGAAATTGGGGTACCTTAATTTTTTTCTGAAAGCAATACTTTCCTTACCTATGGTAATAGGGCAAGGAAAGTAATATAATTTAATAATTATAATTTAATAATAATAATTTTATTCATGGGATATAAGGGATATATGGTTTTATAAGGGATTCATGATAAATTGAAAATGCAACCTGGTGTTATTGGTTTTTCAGTTTATTTCAAATACTCCGATTTTTGAGCTCAATTTTATTGGTTGACACATGAATTAAGTTATAATATTCTATAGTAAGTTGTAGTATAATCACCGGGTTCGTGTTTTTACTATAAATATCATTCTCAGCTCATATATTACCAATTTCTTAGACAATAAAGGACATGTTGAATTTCATTGTTTCTAAAAACATATACATTCTAAAATAACCACTTAGTCTATTTTTACAATAAATTTTTGAATAATATCGTTTAATTATAGTTGACATATAAAGCGTTTCAAATTGAAGTGAATATTCAATATTACACTCCTCACAAGTTGAAGAAAGCATGAGCGACGGGGATTATTTTATTATTATGAGTTTGCAGTTATTCAATCTAAAAAAATATATTTCATTACCTATTTGTGATTGAATAGTATAAAAGCTACTCGGTCATGGTAAGTATAAAACAAATTATTAAAAAAAATCATAATTAAGTGTCTAAAATTATAAATAAAATTAATTCAGTTCAATGAGAGATATCCTTCATTTACTGCAAAGCGAACATTATTAAATAATGTATATTATACATTTTTTAAGAGAGCTGATAATTATTTTTATAAAATCACAATCACTATAGTATATTTCAATTATTTATCAATTATTATAAATTATAAAGCTTTGTGGTTCATGATTTTTCCAACAAATATTCAAGAATAATTTCATCATTCATTCTATGAAAAATATCACTATCAAAAAAGTTTCTTATAAAATGTACACCTACAAAGACGTTTATCTTAAAGACTCTATGGGTATGATTAATATTCATTTTGAAAAATGAATCATACCAGAATTACAACTGAGTGATGAAAGGGCATTTATGAGATCTAGAAGCTAAAAATTATTCTTTTTTATTAGTGAATTGCACGAAAATCTCATTTTAAGAGAAACTTATTCGAAACCTAATTTTTAGTTTAGGGCTAAACAATGTTACCCATAGTAACAACTCTCACAGGCCATTGCAGAATGCACGAGGTGGACTTTTTGTTGGAAGCATATTAGCCTATAGCAGAAGTCGGATGGGTGATGCGCAGTTACTGCAGAGTGTAAAAATAACGAAGCAGACAGGTGCTTATCAAAATTGGTGAACAAATTACTGGTATATGTTGAACTCATTAATAAGGAAAGCAAAGAATGATTATTACAACAACAAATTTGCAGAGTATAAAAACAATTCCAAGAAAAGATGGGAGTGTATTTCTGAATTGATGGGAAAGAGAGAGTATATCAAGAGCCTAAAATTGATCCAAAAATTTTAAATAATTATTTTGTGAATGTAGGAGTTGAACATGCAAAAAAATTATTGGACTCTGTAAACAATATTGAAATACCACAATCATTAAATGCACCTCCAGTAGATAGCATGTTCCTGAGCCCAACTTGTGTAAACGAAATTTTAGAAGTAATCGGAGAACTGAAAAATGGTGCTTCTCCAGGGGTAGATGGTATCAGTACTCATTGTGTCAAATTAATAAGTGAACATATTGTTCTCCCATTAGAACATATTATAAATAGATGTTTTTCAGTGGGTTATTTTCCGAGGGCGTTTAAATCTGCAAAAATTATTGCATTGTACAAGAGTGGTGATAAGGCAAATCCAGAAAATTATCGACCCATTAGTATTTTGAATAGCTTCTCTAAAATTATGGAAAAGATTATTAAAAAAAGAATGTTAAATTACCTAGACATCAATAATTTCCTAGAGAAAAATCAATTTGGTTTTCAGCATGGAAAGTCTACAACTGATGCAGTTATCCTCCTAACTAAATTGATAGATGAAAACTTCAACTCTAAACAAAAAACATTGGCTGTATTCTTAGATCTAGCAAAAGCGTTTGATACCGTCCCTCATAGCATTTTATTGAAGAAATTAAATAATTGTGGGATAAGAGGCTTATGTAATGAACTTCTGAAAAGCTACCTTCAGGACAGAAAACAAACATTAAACTTGAATGGTACATCAGTTACAGATCAATCATCTAGTTTTGGTCTCCCGCAGGGTACAGTTCTGTCCCCGGTATTATTTTTGATCTACTTGAACGATGCTCTAAAATTAAAAATACCACATTGTACCCAAATTTCATTTGCTGATGATACAGCCTTAGTTTTTTCGGGTGAATCCTGGCACCAAGTATACCAATCTGCTAATGAGGGTTTAAAAATTATGAAGAATTGGATGGATAATCATATTCTAACTGTTAACTTGAAAAAAACAAAGTATATCACCTTTTCTCCGACACTAGCAGGTCAACCTGAGGACTCATTGCATTTGAAAATGCACTCTAATCCTCACTGCTTGAATGATGGGTTGAACTGTTTGTGCCAACAAATTGAAAAAGTTAATTCTATAAAATATTTGGGAGTGATGGTGGATAGATATTTGAAATGGGATACTCATATGAATTACCTATCTTCTAAACTTAAATTCTTATTTATAGTTTCTACAAAGTAAATCAATTGAAAGACCTGGATGTAAAAAGATCAATTTATTTTGCGTATGCCCACTCGCTGTTTCAATATGCGATTGAAGCTTGGGGTGGTGCATATGATTGTCACTTTAATAAAGTCTTCACACTACAAAAGCATCTTATAAGGGCAGCACTGGGTAAACCAAGACGATACCCAAGCAAGAAACTTTTTGAAGAATTAAGTGTTCCCACACTAAGACAGATGTATGTAACTAGGATTGTTTTGCACTTAAATAAGAATAGAAGTAATCTAGAAATTAGAAATATACCGTACCAAACTCGTTCATTAGCATTAAATAATTTCAATATCAACTTAATAAAACTAGTAGTTTGTCGACATCAATTCACCTATCTTTGCAATATATTTTCAAACAAAATTCCGATAAAACTAATTAATTCAAAAATTACTAAAGCACTTATCAAGGAAATAAATGTATGGGTTAAGCAGAATATATATTTTACAATGCCTAAATGTTAAGAAATCTATTCATGATTCTTTTGAGTTTTGAATGTCTTTCTATCTTTTGTATTATTTATGAAAATTGATTAAGCACTGGGATGTGCTCACAACTGAAAATTTCATTTTTTATTGTATTCTTCTTCATTAGTTTGCATTTAGAAGATTTAAATGTAGGCTGTATGACTTGTTTTTGGTTATCATCTGTATAATTGGTTTTAACACGTATAATTTAATAATAATAATTTTATTCATGGGATATAAGGGATATATGGTTTTATAAGGGATTCATGATAAATTGAAAATGCAACCTGGTGTTATTGGTTTTTCAGTTTATTTCAAATACTCCGATTTTTGAGCTCAATTTTATTGGTTGACACATGAATTAAGTTATAATATTCTATAGTAAGTTGTAGTATAATCACCGGGTTCGTGTTTTTACTATAAATATCATTCTCAGCTCATATATTACCAATTTCTTAGACAATAAAGGACATGTTGAATTTCATTGTTTCTAAAAACATATACATTCTAAAATAACCACTTAGTCTATTTTACAATAAATTTTTGAATAATATCGTTTAATTATAGTTGACATATAAAGCGTTTCAAATTGAAGTGAATATTCAATATTACACTCCTCACAAGTTGAAGAAAGCATGAGCGACGGGGATTATTTTATTATTATGAGTTTGCAGTTATTCAATCTAAAAAATATATTTCATTACCTATTTGTGATTGAATAGTATAAAAGCTACTCGGTCATGGTAAGTATAAAACAAATTATTAAAAAAATCATAATTAAGTGTCTAAAATTATAAATAAAATTAATTCAGTTCAATGAGAGATATCCTTCATTTACTGCAAAGCGAACATTATTAAATAATGTATATTATACATTTTTTAAGAGAGCTGATAATTATTTTTATAAAATCACAATCACTATAGTATATTTCAATTATTTATCAATTTATTATAAATTATAAAGCTTTGTGGTTCATGATTTTTCCAACAAATATTCAAGAATAATTTCATCATTCATTCTATGAAAAATATCACTATCAAAAAAGTTTCTTATAAAATGTACACCTACAAAGACGTTTATCTTAAAGACTCTATGGGTATGATTAATATTCATTTTGAAAAATGAATCATACCAGAATTACAACTGAGTGATGAAAGGGCATTTATGAGATCTAGAAGCTAAAAATTATTCTTTTTTATTAGTGAATTGCACGAAAATCTCATTTTAAGAGAAACTTATTCGAAACCTAATTTTTAGTTTAGGGCTAAACAATGTTACCCATAGTAACAACTCTCACAGGCCATTGCAGAATGCACGAGGTGGACTTTTTGTTGGAAGCATATTAGCCTATAGCAGAAGTCGGATGGGTGATGCGCAGTTACTGCAGAGTGTAAAAATAACGAAGCAGACAGGTGCTTATCAAAATTGGTGAACAAATTACTGGTATATGTTAGCTCCTTGTGGGCGATAAACTGTGTTTCTACTTTGCTTGATACGGAACGTTGACAAGCAGACTTTTAATTCTTCACTTGGAGCTAATCTCCAACGTGTCTATGACATTGAAAAACCTTTAGAGAGATTCAAGTTATAAAGTTAGTGGAAATAATAGGACGGCATAGTTGTCAAGTTTCTTTTTCCACCACCTCCTATTGGTGATACTGATTCAAGTCATCCAGGCATACAAATTAATTGTTGATTCTTGTCAACAATAATCAATTATATCTCAAACATATTATATTCACCAAGAAAATAATATATCTTTTCATGATTTAACAACAGATTTTCATAATTAGGATGAAATATTCTGGTAGTTTATTATATTTGTTAGTAGCCTACATCGATTTGGTAACGGTTGGAAAAGGATAGAGCTAACTGCTTCGTCTGATGACAGACATAAATAGCAAACCAATGTTAATCATGTGCTGACTTAGAAACGTGAATCTCACTATAAGGAGAGAATTTCATTCAGACAGAATGTTGTAAACAATTTTACAAAGGTACCTACTCAGTTTTTGTAGCATACAAAATGATTTGATTTTAAATCCTCAAGATCCCCATTTTTTAAAGTTTGAAATATTAAAAATAACTAAAAGATTTATGAACGAGTGCACATTACCTACAGGTATTACTGGTATTAGTTATAAAAACATTTGCACGGCATTATTTTTTCCAATACATGGTAAATTTTGGATTATCAAAATCTGTTCTTGACAGTATTTTTAAAAATACTGAATTTATATTTTTACTCTTCTGAACCCGGGTTTACACCAAAAATTGTTTGTCTTTTCAAAAGATGGTTAGAACCTAAAATGTTGATGCATTTTCAAAATTAAAGCACTGTAACCAGTGGAAGATTTTGTTAAAAAATTATAAGATGATTTTCTCAGATTTAGTGCAAACATTGCAAAACCTGTTGCCTAAAATTGACGCGGTAAAGCTATAGGCCCTGGTTCGCAGGGCAGGGACAAAGGATCATTTCTGTACTAGTTCTCACAAGTTGCTTGCGAATATCGAGTAGTACAATACAAGGCAAAAATTAGCGGAAAACCAGTGTGCGAACGCAGCTTAAGATTTGCAATTTAAATTTTCTACTTTGAATAACATTCACAAAATCAATGATTCTACAGTGATTCGATTTGACAGCACTACACTTCAGATTAAAACTTTAAACCGGAATTAAAATAAAACTGGATAAGTTTTTCAGGATGGAGTTATTAGCAGAAATGTTGACACTTTAGACATTGAGTCGAATTTGTTTAGTAACACAGTTATTTACTTTGTTGGTTATCCATATTGTTTTAACTATTATCATTACTGTCTATTTCATAAAACTTAAAAGTGAAAAAACACTCACATTCTTTGGTGTAGACAGCCTTAAGGTTGTGCATTCAATTTTTTTTTCAAAAAATTTGTTTTCTTTTTCTAGTCTATTGGACAGGTTCTTAGAACATAATCTATGCAATTGAAATATTTTTATCAGCTTCTGTTGGCTAACAATAGGGCTTCAAAAGTCACTTTTTTGAGGCAGATGGTTCACATACCCTACAAAAACTACTGGTCAGAAAAATTTGAGAAACATATGCAAGTCTCCTTTTCAATATATATCAAAAATTATGTCAACTTTATTCAGAAAATCTGAAAAAAATTTATGCATTTTAAACTCCTTTTTCACATTCAATGTTCGTTCTATAGACTTCAAATTCATAGCAACTTGTAGCGCTGTTCTTGATGAATAAAGTTGATGCTTAAACTTCTTTTATAGACACAATAATAGCCGCTGGTATGTGTACCTTTAAAGCACGGTTTTACGCCTGCTATGCTCGGGCAGCAAGTGAATAGTACAGCTGGAGCGATCTAGCGGAATTAGTTTGTCTCTAGAGCTAAGCGCTCGACGTTAAATACTTCAGTTTCTGTTTGGCTTGAAAATGTGCAATACCAGCACGAAACGGTAAAGAATGTGAGTGTTTTTTCACTTTCAAGTTTTATGAAATAGGAGAGTAACAATTATCTATGTTATCATCACGGACGAGGAACTTTTCAAAGATTACGGCGCTGCAAGAATAAAAGAAACGAAAAATTAAAAGTTAAAAGCTAATCTACGCGTTACTAGGCTATATTTATGTTGTGTATTGGACTGCATGCTGAAAGACACTTACATGTATATTGAGTACTACTATCAAAACAATCAGAATACAGAGTTCAATACATTCTAATTGTTTACAGTTGAGGGATTAAAATTATAGGAACATCATTCAAGACTCAAATAGCATTCGAATTTGTAACACTATTCATCCAGTAGAAAATAATTATTAAAGTTCGGTGGGAATGTAATCTTAGTTCAAAATTATTTCTCAAAGTTTGAGAACTTTAAATTAGCCAAATAGAGTAGAACACATTTTAAAGTCCTCAATAATTTTTTTCTAGTTTTATAGTTTTACCATTTTTTTTTAAATACAAAAATAATGTTAATTTTTGTCAACTATGAAATGTTTTCCCTGAATGAAAGTATTCAACAAGCTGTTTTCCAAACACATTACACTTGTCAATCACACTCTTGTGAACAGATACATATCGACCCTAAAAAGAGCCTTTGAACTTTGAAAAATAATATCTGCCAATGGTTTCGATCTGATGAGAGGCAGAGATCACAGGCTTCGAACGTTTTTAAAGGTGAGTGGATTCCCCTGCAACAGATGAAAATGGATACATAGACGCTATTGAAGCTGTGATTTAGAGTATAAAAGAATCCACCCAATGAAGATTGTGATAAATCTACGATGGGAAAACATTTTCAGACTGTACATACAGTGAAATGAGGATTGATTTTTAATGTGAGTTTTTAATTTTGAAACAGTAGATGATAGTCTCCACTACAGTGAGTGTTTTGTCTACACTGTGGTCTACGTGTAAATTTCCACATGCCTGAGATGTTAATTAGATCTAGGTCAAGTGGGAATCACTGTCCACCAGATCTAGTTTCAGCCTGACAGATGAGCTTGTCATTTTCAGAGGCATTATACTAGCGATGGCTGTGATTAAAACTAATCTCGATTAGAATGGTATTTTTCATTCAAGAAGAATGTATTATAAAGTCATGTAAATGTAAAAATTATCTGTATAATACAGTCATGGTTATACTTTATAATACAGTCATGTAAATTTAAAAATTATCTGTTTTTATTGAAATTCATTGGATCTATCTGCTAATTTTACATAAGAATTGATCACTAAAATACCCTTATGAGGCTGCCATAAAATTATAAAATTGAAAACTCAAAAATCTTCCAATCTTTCGGTAACAAAGCATTTCAGAACCCATGTTTACTGGAACTGTTTTATTTATTTTGATGTAAGGAAACACCTTACAAACTCTGTCAGTAAGTTCAGAAACAATCTGTATTGCTGATCTACTCGTATTACTCAACCTTCAATTTCAAAGATGGGGAGAAATCGATTATAAAACAATTTCATCAACTATTTCTGATGGTTTAATTCCATTATCAGTGAAAATACTCTAGATCAAGTATTTATGGAACAATTTGTGAGTGAAAAGTAGAAGTGAAGGGGGTTTTATTACACTTGACTGTGTGCAGTGCACATATAGAGCAGTCAGGCGATTCGAGCTCCGCGTTCTTGGAAACTGACTACATGGAGACTAAACACATCAAGTTAATTTAGTCAATTATTATTGGATTAGTACAAGAGAGAGACAGACGCTTATCATAATATTAAATTGATTCTCAAGCTACATATCTCTCTATCTGATAGTATCTTGTTTTTCTAGTGAGAAATCCAACAAGAATGCTTGTATTTTGTCTATAGAGAGAACTCCTAACCGCTCTCTGTGTGCACACACGCTAAGGAGGACAAAAACTATCCAGTTCATCTGATCGCATGTGCAGCTTGCCAAAGGAAATATTTTGACATAGCGTAAAATATCTATATCGCCCTTCATTAGAATTAATGTATCTATTTTAAAAAATCACTGCCCAAATGCTACATGCAATACAATGATTTTTAAAATGATCTAGCTCAGCTCTAGACCGAATGCTGTCAGTCAGTCATTCTTTTAAAGCTCACTATCCTTTTGCAATAATTCTCACTTATCAAGCCATCAGAAATAATGCAAGTCACAGCCCATCATTCAAGGAAATTAACAAAATAACCAGCTTTTGTCATGCTTTCAATTTACACCCGTAACCAATAGCTTACTGAAGATATTCAAATGTTCCATTCAAGCACTAAATCTCTTATCAAATACCTTAGTCCCAACGAAACAATATCAACTTACCAAAAGTCATTGAACATTTCTCAAGACCACAGGAAAGGCAAGCTGCGTCGATTCATTGGAGTAGTAAAACATAAAGGAATGTTTGCGTTGGCTGCAGTATTTTCAAACTCATCAAGTCACGATTGTGCAGAGTGAAGACTTTCGATTTCATTTTGCAACGTATCGTACCGTTACAGACTTTTGAGCCAATTTTTCAGATCGCAGTTGATTCGTCACGCTGACGCTGAGTATACGTGTTACATATATATATGTTGCAAGAGAACTATGCTACGTTCGCATACTTCTATTGCAGTGTGAAATGAACTCTTTCTTTAGACAATGTATATCTGATGTTATCTAAAGTTTTATTGTTTGTGTTATTTAAATTTATTGTAGTGAAAATTTGATGTCAATCCCTTTAACACTCTTGTAATTTCTATGAATTTCTTCATGCAATCGAATTTTCAAGAAGTTTATCCATTCATGAAGAAGTACCTATTAGTTTTCAGGAATACTTATCCAAATTGGAGAATTTAGAGTTCGAGTGGACACTCTTACATTGGAAGCAGAATTATTGCAGTGGCAGGACAGAACAAGAGCCGTCATGTGCCATACTGGAAGACAAAAAACATGCTTTTCTCCCGTCCGGCCCCAACAAAGATTCCGCTTCAAATGTAGGAGCAGCTTTAACCTTTAAGCGATGCTTGGAACGATAAATACTGTCTACAGCACTTATATTTTTAAATGATAGATAATCAGCCTTTGTTAAAGGCAAATTTTGTTAATAGAAAATTATTCTCTTTAGTTCGCGAAGCAATCATTAAAAATGTATTCCACATCTAAAATGGTACTTGTTACAGAGATTCACTTCAAAGCATATTTTATAAATAATACATCATTCAACCAATGCTGTGACAGTTTAAAATGAGTCTCAGTATAGGACTTTGAATGAACGTAATTGGCAAACGTAATAATTACTTTCTATAATTATTCATCATTAATTTCGTAAATTTGCATCATTTGTTTTCTTTGTCAAAGCGTCCAATTCATCATGGAAAATGCATCCAATGGGTTGGGTTAAATAACAAAGATGCTAAATTACGTATTCAATCTTGGAAGTAGAACATTTTCCAGTGAATTGAAAGACCCAATAATTTTTAATTTGTTTGGAAAAGTTCAAGTAGAAGTATGCAAGTCCTAGCACCATGAATAAAATTACATGCTTCTTATAATTCAAGTTTTTCTCATGCTTGAAAAATTATTCTGCTAGAAAAACCCATAAGATGTTCAGATAACACCAGATATCTCAGTCACCAATCCAATATCAAATTAAACTTGATAATAAATGCTATTGGAGGAAAATAGTATGAAGAATTTTCAAAGTAGAACAAGTTTAATGCATATACATACAATTCAAAGTATATTTATTTTTCAATTTTGAGTTTTGGCAATAACAGAAGTATTCTGCAACAATACGAGTAGAAAATAATTGTTCTGAAATTAACTTGAAATAGTTACGATTTCAAGTACAGGTGGACAATAATTATTAGTGGAACCTAGTAGACGATGAATGCTATATTATTACTCAGTAAGTATAAAACATATAATTCTATTCTAAAATGTTACAAACATCTGTCATTCACGTTTAAAACTAGTTTGTACCATGACAACCCATAACGGACCAGGCCAGTGACCATGACTCGCACATCTTGTAAGGCATACAACCGTTAGGCTACTTCAGTAACACCTGGCTCCTCAATCGAATTACAGGAACTACAACAAATATGCCTAAGCATATTTCATTTCAAATGTGCTGCTGCAAAAATTATCATCGTTCTAGCATAGCACAAATTCTCTTTCGCAAATATTTATTAAAATCATTGAGATGCTTATGAAAAACGTAGTTACTGGAAGGTCTACAACATTTATGGTTACACTAACAAATTATGAACAATCAAACTGAGTAGTTTGTACTATGTACCAAATTTTAAATGCTGAAATCATCTTGAATCAAGTCTGTCGCCTCAAGAAAACTGTGGAAGAAGCTATAGACATAAAACAAGGACAAGCGAAAGTTAGAAGGGCTTTTCTACATAGTAGTTTTGTTTTGAGACTCCAAGTAAACTGAATCAATGTGTATGGTGAGTCAGTTTTACTAGAAATTACTGAAAATGTGAGTCGGTTGGATTATGGCAATGATAAAATAAAATTTTCACTCACAAGTCAGGATAATGCAAAAATGAAGTCTGCAATAAAATAAATACTGAGATCAATTTTGTTTAAAAAACTGAGTAATTAATTTATGCATGAATAATTTTTATATACTCCAGCTAATATCAATCGGTAATTACTTTTTATTCGACTTTGAAGTGAAACCAGAGCTAGATTGTAATTTCACCAAAGAATATTTCTCACTCCATATGAAATTGGAGGGTAGGCCCAAAAAGCAGTAATACAAAGATACTGAATATGTGTCCATGATTTAATTTAAATAGCATTACTATCACAGTAGAATGAGTTGATATTTCTCCGTTAAACAAAGGGACATAGTACAAATACCCATAAATACATCAATATGTGCCATTAGTTGCGACTTACAGCAAGTTAGTTATAAAATTCTTGATAAAGCTTACTTACATTATAAGTGTATCGACATAAAATATTTTGGACCTAGTAAGATAAGTGGCAAGAATAGACCAAAATCAAGGTCGTTTCTACTAAACATATATATTGTTGAATTTTTATTACATTCTTACAAAAATTTAATATCAATTTGTAGCACTAGAACGACTCTGACAATTATATCATTACAACACATTTCGGATAGAAAATTGAGTGAGTATTATCCAAGTACATTATTTTCGTCATTAAAGCTAATTTTTCATATAAGTAAAGGCATTTTGACTATAAGTTGGTCAGATCATTTCATGCATAAAAGCAATAGCAAAGTGATGAATGCGTGTAACTTTCTAGTTTTCAATGATTGAAAATGTCAATTAAATGCTACACTTAAAATCTCCCATTCAAAGGAAAAATTAAGAAAGTTGCAGATCGAACCTGCTCTGAAACTGGCAAATAGAAATACTACAATTTAATTTCAAGATTTTCAAGAAATCCGATTTAAATCTGGAAAATAGAATGAAAATCAGCATAATAAGAATGTACATAGTACATGTACCATCAATGAAAATAATCAAATTTCACTGACAATCAGCAATTGGCAATCAGACTTAAGATTTTAGATTGAAACATCATTTTTAACATTGCCTTTTGTAAGGGAGGATAATTAGAATCATTCTAGAATTAGTATCTGACATCGAATGAGTTCTTAATAGCTGCTTCACATTTACAACTTGACATTTTAAAACTGCGTCTGTCTTGCAATCCACTTTTAATATTACTCTTTCTAAAAATTAAAAGAAATCAAATTCCCAATGAATTTCAACTTGAATTCAATCGAACAAACACTAATCACAATGGGGATATCCACTACTAACAGAAGGTGCTGGCTTAACAATAGATACTTTGTGATCAAGTCATTTATTGAAGATAAACTCAATTTAAAATACTGGAAAGAGAGGAAAGAGAACATGAGGTGATATCCCATGCTATATGGCGTTAATGCACAAAATATCACTGTTTAAGCCGATTAATGTCGACTATTCTAACAGTATGAGATACTACCAGCGTCACGTAACTTCACCAAAAACAACTATGTGGACTATCGGCTTGAACAAACAGTGAAATTTGAAACATAAACGCCCTATACCATTGTACAATCTTTTCTCTATTACATAGCCTATAATGGAGTCGATTTGAGCTTCGAAAAATTAATTTGATGAAGTTACTTTTTAGTAAGACCAAATATGGTCAAATTATAAAAGTAAAAAGATTGAATGTTTTATAATTGCTTGGTTCCATCATTCCTTCAATCTTAGTAAGAACAACTACAATATTACTTTGATTGTTTCTGATTTTTCATAGAATGCAGCTTGAGCTTAGCTGTGAGGTGAACGAGCAAATAAGAAAGAGGAAACGCATGGAATTTCCAAAATGATTGATTCAACTTTTTTTTTTAATTTAAATCTAGAAGCTCTGAGTTGCTTGCTTCAAGTTTGCAATGATGAACCTGATGAAGCATTGGAAATTTCATCTACTAGTAATTTTTGGGAAGTCTATGAATTGTGCGTGGGTGGGTAATGAGGTGAGGTGAGAGATGATAGCAGTAGCAGAAATGCCACATTGAAATCACAGCATTAGTATTGGATGTGGACTAGTGGATAAGCCTGAAAACGTAAGACAGTCGCAGATATCAGAATGTCATTTCATACTAAATTATTTCAGCAATGTTTTGCTTCACCATGACTAGCTATTGCATACCGCGAAAGTTATCAATAATTTCATTTGTTATGAATTATTTTCATATGAGCCGCAGACTTATGCGTGGTTAAAAAAGTTGATGATTATTAAAATACTAAAACAAGTTGCCTTTTAACAAGTTATTTCTGTCAGCGAAGCACGGAATCACAATTTTCACGGATAAGAGTACATAGTAGGCCTACTCTACACAAAAGAACTTGTTCAAATACTAGTGCTAGTACTACCAGTATACTAATTCGTATAAATTACAATTTAATCTCTCGAAAAAAGGTCCATGCTGAATAAATGAATATTGATTAAATTAGTGTTGATTGTTGTTGAAAAAAATCTTTTGAGGATACCGAATAATATAATATTTCTGTAAATAGAAAATAGAATAATTTTTGATATTATAGAATAATAATCTGAATATAGAATTCTATCTGGTAAGACTTTATAGTATCAATATTATACATGTATGAAACCAGTTTCAATTTTCATAGAATACCTGATAGCATTAACCACAGAGAATTTGAAATAGAACAAACTTCCCCAATAAATAAATGACAAATAAATTATTAGTCCACGCACAAGTCAAAGGTCTATAAAGGAGCATGACCAGCAAAACATTACATTACTTTTATAAATATAACAAATTATTAGTAGTAGAGAAAAATTCTGATGATACAGTCACCAAAACGAGACGGCTGTTAGAAATTATTATTCAAAAATTATATTTTTCAACACTTACTTACATTGAATTCATTTTATTTTCAGAAAGTGTACATTTAACAATACATTCCCCTGAAAACACTCCTCTAATATGGAACAAGTCCGTGTTTAGAGGAGGAACGAATTGAGAGAGTAAGTAAAGAGAAGATGAATATCAAGAGACAAACTAACCCAGCTCGTTCAGTATGCAATTAGCCTTGATGTTAATTTTACAATGTACTATCATAGTGAAATGTGAACGCATTTCAGCACAAATTTGTTCAGTTGGACTGAATAAGTAAGATATTGATACAAGTGATAGATGTGTTGGAGACTCGTAATGGTAATGGAGCAGCTGACCATCTAGCGTAAATCTATCAGGACTGAAGTTCGGGATGCCGGAAGTCAGGAGGGCAGGAGTCTGACAGGAGTCGGTAGCGACCGACGCGTGCGTCTTCCGGCCCGCCCACTGGACACAGACATAAAACCTCAGCAGTCAGCACTCACCACTCAGCCAACAAATCACTCTAATCAACAGATGCGCCATTTCACGCAGCCAACATGTGCCATACATTACTCTAATCATTTCGATTGCCAAACTCACAATAATTACGTCAGTTCAATCAAATGACTAGACTCTTAGGCTCATCAATCAATCGGGTAAACCCTATCTCAATGGGGGCTTGGAACGGTCAAGGGGAATAATACAACTGCGAGACCCTTTGGCAGGTAAATTTAACACATTTCCGATCCTTGTGCAATGAAGCGTTTGCCCCCATCCGTTTATATTTATTGACTTTATTCCACACTTAGGCCCGGTTGCACAACAGCCGGTTAGATTTTAATCGTGATTAATTTCACGAGAACCAATCAGAGAAGGCATTTTTGAAAAGACGGCTTCTCTGATTGGTTCTCGTGGAATTGATCACGGTTAAAATTTAACCGGCTGTTGTGCAACCGGCACTTGGAATTATATACTCGGGGATTTCCATTTCCGAGGTCTGTACAGGTCCATCGAAGTTATAATTTCCAACTATTAGACAGTCTATACTCTGTAGCTCTTGGAGTTCCTGCAAAGCTTATCAAGATGCGACAAATATCTAAACCGTGAAGGTATATACTAGTTTTTATTGATGTACAATCTAATTGCGAATCAAAGGATATGCCCGTCGTGTGGTAAAAACCAAACCCTTGCAATCAAATGGCGAGTTTCACGCAATAAATTGTTAGTACCTATATAACGAATTTATAACTCGTATCAGGTTATCAGAGATGTTCAAGTTGCTCCAAAACAGAATTTTCAAGTCATACTTATTAAATTTATTCAAAGCGAGCAAAAACAAAATTCAGCTCATTTAGAAAAATGATCAAATTTTATCATTATGAAACACAATTTTGAGCTAATTCTAATATGAAAGGACAATAATAGAGTAGCTATACTAGACTTTATTTAACAATGACAATATTTCAATTATTTTTCAGGTAACAAATCATAATGATGAACTTATAAGTTTATACATTTATGTATATAAAACTGATTTTTTAGTGCTGCTTGATATTTTTAAACCATACATACATGTCGAGTTTTAATAGTCAATGTGAGATCAGTTTCATTTTGCGGACAAGAGTGTTGGATTTTTGATTAAGTATTGAAAATATTTCTTATGTTACTAAAACTATATAGATGGAGGCAAGAACAGACCTATTGTTGAATATTGCAATGGTGTTGACAGTAATTGTTTCCCATTCCACCGCAGTTGAAAGACGAGTATTGTTCTCCCTTGCCCGTTCCATGCGGTCTCACCCCATTGAGATAGGTTTAACCCGGAAAATGTTTTCAAAATAGGATTACAATGATATTAGATCTTCATTGATCTAATACATAACTCAGCAATAAGAACGGCACAATAGGCATTTCAGCTAACACTGCAAATCCTTTACTAAATATATCAAAATATGTATTTGAATTTATTATTCATATTCAAAGTTAGGTTGGGTAGATAATTCTTGATTTGATTGGTAAGTGGTATTTTCAATGTATTTCGTTTAAAAATAATATAAGCAATTGATGGAAATATACATAATTTCAAATACAGAACTAGTACTGGACTTTCTTTTATGAAATGCAGCAATTTACTAAATCAACACTTGGTTTAAAAAAGTTTCTTCAATAATCAAGCTTATTCAAGCTTAATCAATAATCAAGCCAACTATTACTGACAACTGCATCAGAATACTGTAATTTTCATTCAGTGCAGATAAAAATAATATATCAACTCAATTTTTTCTCATAACTTTAAAACTATTCAGGATTGAACAAAGTTCATACTTTAGGGTTATGATGATTGGTGCACGCTACTTATTGAAATTTTACTAGGCTGATGTGGAATAAAACTCGAACATAGATTTCAAATTTAGCATATAAGTTAATCAACGTGAAACATGAATATTATTGTTTTCATTTAAAGTAAATTAAATGAATTGAAAACCAATGAAACAAAACAGCGATCTTGTAAAAAGTAAATTCTGATTTACTAAGATACAATCAATAATAATCAAAAATATAAATTGTCTAGAAAGTTTCCACTTGATTTTGAAAATTTCACAAGAGTTGCAGAGACATCAGGCAATCCAAATCAACAATTGGGTATGCACTTGTTAATTTCAACTTGCTTGTTTTGTTTCTGTAACTTTTAAAGCGTGTTATGATTCCGCAACATTTTCAATTATTTGTACGAATGTAGAAATGTTAATATTCCTCCAATTGATGTAAAGATTGTTAGCACAAGTTCACTGAAGCATAGATTGAGGACAAGAAGATCTTTGAAGATAGTTTTGGAGCAATGTTGGTTGAAAACAGCAATCGTCACACTTGTTAAAATTTGAAAAATAGCATAAACTAATTGAATTGAGTTAATTGCAAAGCAGAACATTTACAAAAACGTGCTTCAAGTTTGTTTTGTATTTTTCCTTAATATATTCAATGAAATTGATGTATTCTTCACATATTGGTAGATGCATGTGTTGATATGTAATTAAGTTTTGTTAATAATTAATATTTCATTTTTTTAGAATAATCGAATATTAACTTATTTAATAATGCTTTCAAACAACAATTCTACAGCAATGAAGAAATCATGAAATCATAATTTTGTTCGTTAATTTCATGGTTTATTTAATTTCAACCAAATCCCCACAAACAATAAAATGTAGAAAATAAAATAAAATGACTTGAATGTTAAGCACTTGGTACATTCTATTTTCAAATTCAAGTGGAAACTTTCTAATATTACAATAGAATTAATTCCATTGTCACTGAACTTGTTGGAGGGTACTAGAAACATAGATAAACGCAAAATACTAACTCATGAGATAAGCTAAAAGTGTGCTCTATACATAGGGTTTCAAGAAATGACAGGTGCTTGATATTTAGCCTACTGGAACTTCAAAGCAGTGGACAGATGATAGTGTTGGTGTAGAAAAGAATGAGCTTGCAGATGATTGCACATTATGTTGATGTGCTAAAAAAAGTGCAGTTCTAAACAACTATTGTTCAAATTTTTTGAGAATTCTCGAATATGGGAACAGTAACTTTTTCAAAATACTGCTGC
The DNA here is from genome assembly GCF_014356525.2 of Nilaparvata lugens. Taxonomy (NCBI): domain Eukaryota; kingdom Metazoa; phylum Arthropoda; class Insecta; order Hemiptera; family Delphacidae; genus Nilaparvata; species Nilaparvata lugens. Next base: position 14,635,514 of record NC_052504.1, read on the forward strand.
AGAATATAATGATTCCCGAACTTCATAGATGATGATTCAGAAAACGGTAGGTGAATCTCGGTCGACAGGAATCATTCACAGACATATTTTCAGTAAATAATGTGCCGTTCAGGTACATTTGAATTCCACAAATTTTGAATAGCAAAAATTATAGCCTCTGTCGTATAGCTCTGTATAACTGTCGTATAGCCTCTCATCTGTTTATTACATATAACCTTTGATATAACTTCCACATATTTCAACAAGACCTAGACCCAACCTTGAACGTCTCTTGATACTGGGGTCTCCAACATCCCAACTCGATTGGAACCAACGTACCATTTTTTTCCAGGTGAAAATTACGTTTTCACATAGTGATACTTACATTAGAATTTGGTAGATTAATGCCCAATAATTGGAGGACGAAAACAATTAAAATAATGTATTCATATGTTTTGCAATATCCTCAAAGCTTTTCACAAATTCAGTTTACCCTGTACGTTAAAAATGTGACCCTCTGCATTGAAATGCGCCCGGATTTGAAATAAAAATCCTTTCGTTAAGAAGAAGTTTAATCCTACATTTGATTGAAATTATCTTATTTCAACTCTCTAAATTTGAAAAGATTGGTACATACATTTTTGAAATAGGGATTTTTATATCAATTGAAAAAAATCATTTCATTATTAAAATGCCTGATATTATTTTATAAAAATTTGTAAGAGAAAGGTTTAGGCTAAGCTTGTTGTTTCTCTTAATCAATCCCATGATTTGTGAGAATTAAATAAATGAATGAAATAACATTTATTAAATTTAATGAACAATCCTCAATATTACTAGTGAACCGAATAAAGCCATGCAACAGAATTTCAGTGTATTCAGCATATATATTATGAAAATTCAATGCTCAAGTGTATGCAAAATTATATCTAAAACGTTAATCCTATTATATTAAGCGAGCAATTTCTGTATTTATATATCTGTATATTTTTAGATCTGGTTATTTTTATATTTGGCTACAGTATTTTTATATCTGGTTATTTATGTTTTACGGATCTCGAAAACGGCTTTAACCATTTTTACAAAATTTGGAACATAGTAGGTTTATGATATAAAGATTCGATTGCACTAGGTCTCATTCTTTGGAAAACTCGTTGAACGACATTAAAAGGATAATTCATCCTTGAAAAACAGATGGTAATTTCGTCGTCTCTCGATAACAGAAGAAGCGTGTGCATGTGTGGGAGAGAGACAGAATTATTTCCAGCTGTGTAATCATAATCAATAAGCGACAAATTTTATCTAGCTAGACAATTTAATCGATTTGATCAACATAATCTGATTTGTTGACATGACATGATAATCCTCCTAAACTAGAGTATATCATAATTTTCAAAGTTGATCATTATTTGATAATTTCAAGTGATTAGTGAGTGTTATTTTGTTATTCAATTTGGTTTGTATATAATCTAAATTATAATATTTTTTTTGTTTTCAAATGTTTGAACAGAAAATTGAACCTAAATTCAAGTGTATGAAACATAACCTACTTTCTGGACTATTTATAGTGTATAAATCAAAATTCGGGGAAGAAACAGTTTTGGGCTGTGCCTGTTAGTACTTCCCCAATCATTTTAAAGAATTGTGTTCGGTTTATTAGAAGTCAATAAATAAATAACGAGCGAAGCTCGGTACCCCGATATTATTGCTTGAACATCCTAAACAATGAACCCCAGGAACGTATTTGTCACGTATGTTTATTTGACATGAAAATAAATAATTGCACAGAAACTGATATGTTGTTGAGCAAATATTTGATTTAAAAAATATTAAATTAATAAAACTGATACCAAAGTAAATATGAATTCCGAATCACTAGCCGTTCAACAGTAGTTTCATTGAGCCATTCTCAGTAGAACAAACTAATTAATTCTATTATCGATAAGCAATACTGAGCTACAGCAGCATAATACACAAGAGAATAATAAGCATCTCATTCTTGGAGCATTTCTTCAATAGCCAAGATTTAGAAAAAAAATCATATTTCCTTCACTACTTTTCCTATTTTCAGTACTGTACTGCAGTTTTACAATCCCGAAACAAAGCAGCTATCTTTGAAAAGAAAATCTTTTCTAATGGAAGCTAAGAGTTTAAATTTACAAGAAATTCAGATTTCTCTTATTTTCAATTTTGCTTCTAATTTCGATATTGCGATATTCGGAAACGATGAATTAATTCAGATTAACTAACTATAGGCCACCAACTGTATAAAAAAACCTAACATAATAAGAGATGAAATGTTTCAAACGAAACAAAGTCCACACAAAACCAGAAAAGATAACAAAAATGTAATTTTCCAATCAATTGAAATTTTTAATACCCCATAGCTCATTTATTTTGAGATCTAACAATTTTACATATTTTTAGCAGACAGTTAACGCAGCAAGCCAAAGGGAAATGAATCATGAGTAAGATAAGAAAGAGACAGTTTTTCAAGAAAAATCCGTTTCACCAATCAAAGAAAGGAATGATATACAAATAAACAAGCATTAGAGACAGTACATGGAAATGAAGAAACAGAATTGCGCTTTCCACTAAGAAGAAATGATAGAAAATCTAGTCAATTGTATAAACAATTGGCTATATAATATTTTAAAAACTAATGCTATATTTCTAACCATATGGCATGAGTCACTGCCTCCGTAAACAAAGCCATGGTGCATTCTGGTGACGTCAGCACAGGTAGGGCTCCTACACCAATAAAAATTCGTTGATTTCAGCTGATCTATATCAGCTAGTGTTTTTATTGGTGTGGAGCCCTACCTGTGCTGACGTCACACGAATGCACTACGGATTGTTTACGGAGGTAGTGCATGAGTCCGCTAGGTACAAGTACATTTAAAGACTAAGCAAGCGATGTAAATGCATCAAATTGAAATGCAACTCAACTACAGAAAGAGTAAAGAAGAGATGGAAAATAACTGACAATAGTAGTACAAAAAATTATATTAGTGATCAAATTATAAACAATAAATTAACAAAAATGCAGAAGACAGAAAAATGAGTGGTTTGCTCGAGATAGAGAGAGAGAGAGGGGGGAGCTAGCCGCCCTAGAAAAAGAGATTACCTGATTCCCAGCCCTCTTCTTCTTCCTCGTCTTCGTCGTCTGCTGTCGATCCTTCGCTTGATTCGGGCTCTGAGGACTCGGAGGGGGTGCGGTTCTGCAGAGGGGAGGGGGGGAGGTGCTGTTGGTTGTTGATCCAGGGCTCGGTCGACGCCGACACGTCTTCAGTGCAGGGCACGCGGTGCAGCAGTATGCTCACCTGCAATACACATCCACAACCAATATTATTCACCAATTGTATATGGGAGTGATCCGTGGTCTAGTGGATAGAGTGCTTGCTTAGCAGCCTTAGGCGGGATGCACACCGGAGAAACGCGTATCGTGAAAAAAGTTTCAGGAAACGTGAAACGAAAGTTGCTCGCAGTCGACTGATAAGATTAAGCAGGGAACGTTTCTTTTGTATGCATGCGCGAGTGAAACGGATTGCATGAAAAAAGTTTCATGAAAGAGAGCTTCACGAAATGCGTTTCTCCGATGTGCATCCCGCCTAAAGATCCCTGGTTCAAACCCCGCTCATAACAAAAAGTTTTTGAACAGGTCACTGCCGTGTTATCGGATGGACACGTTAAATTGTCGGTCCCGGCTGAAGTATGACAATTGTAAGGCCCATTGACGGCTCAAATGATATATTCAGGCGAGGTGGAACTTCCATCAGGAACTCACCACCAATTAAAGCCATACGAATATTATTATTAGCAATTGTATGAATCAATAATATCAGTGAACGCGTCAGGTACAAAGAAAATATTATTACTATCGATAATTAATTATTCTAATGCCCGGACTAGCCCGGCCGAGCGAGTATTAGTCCCATTAGAGAATATTTCACTATTCACAAAATCTTTACACTGATACTTTTGACTTAGTTATCCGTAAATCAATTTAAATTGGTTGATGAAAATGATGGAAACAGCTTAATATTTCTGTTAAAAGGCTATTTACAGAAGGGTTTATTGAGCATTCTAAAAGAATAAGAAACTACTTGACTGTGGCCTCATAATTTTGGTCAGCCATTTTGGATGCACTTGAAGTGACATCATTTCACATCTCAAACACTCTCAACAGTAAAGTTTGATCAGTCAGATTTTTATTTCATTATTCATTTCATTTTTGTATAATTTATTAGTATCTTTAAATGTGAAATATCTTCTAAAGAGGAGAGATATCTCGGTTTGAGATATCGATATGCAATTTTTCCCACTCATTTTATCTTGAAATCCTGTATAGATGAATGTAATGTATTGACCACCTCCCCATTTAAAAAATGAAGTTAGCTTTAAAATAGCGGATCCAAGATGGATGAACTAAATTTTGAGGCCACAGAATTTTTTTGTTCCAATTGGATCCATTAAACCCACTGTCAACTTTCCTTGTAATAGAAACATCAAGTTGTTTCCATAATTTTCATCAAACTTGTATATTATAGACTTGACTGTGTACCAAGGGGCGAGACCATTTAGCACAAGGCGTTTTTTCAGGCGCCAACCCAATCAGCCAATCGGAGAGCTTCCTGCCCTGCCGACTCTGAAAACGCCTAATATGGTTTCACCCTAAATGACCAAACACAAGATAAGAGTCAAGAGACAAACATTTAAAACGGTATCCAACTGTAACACTACTAATCAGAAATCGGAGGTCATATGCTGAAATTTCTTGCAAAATTAAAAAGCTCACAAATAATGTGAATATGTATTATGTTTTACCTTGAAATTTATTTCAGATCAACTGCTTTTGTTCCGTAAACTGCTCATAGCAGCTGGGATAACACAACTTCGAGGGTACCACTTTGAAACTTTCAAGAGTTTAAATTTATAATTTATTCAATAAACTTATACGGTAATAATTTTTTAATTAGTTACATTATGAAAATAATTCAGTTTCTAACTCGTAACTAGAATAAGAGGGTGATTCAAACAATAACAATAATTCATATTTGATAACTCATATCACTCACATATAAAGGTGCATACAGATATGCGCGCCGCGAACATGAGTAATTCGCTTTTGATCAGCTGACTATATCTGTATTTTTACAGAAACGGTAAGATTTTATTATTATTTATTAAAAACACACAAAACAAGACAAAACAAAAATACAAAGATTTACGAAACAAATAAAACACAATAAAATGTTACAAATATAAAAAAACAATGGGCTTAGTGTTTGGGTGTGTTGGAGAAGAGAAAAAAAAGAGAGGAAGGTACCTAGCCAACTATGGTTTCCCATGTAATAAGCAGGCAAAGAAGAGAAGAGAAGTAATGAGGAAAAAAGATACAGATATATAAAGCTTGGCATCAGCTGATTGAAAGTGAATTGCTCATGTTCGCGGTGCGCATATCTGTACGCACCTTTACAATCGAAACTTAATTTAATTGAAGATACTCAACTTTCTAAGATACTAATACTATGAAGAAGATATAGCATAAGAGGATATCCCATAGTAATGGGCGTTTATGATCCAAATTTCACTGATAACTCAAACCGATAGTCCTAGTAGTTTTATTTAGTGATGCTATGTAACGCTGGTAGTATCTCATACTGTGTCATTCTTACACTCTCACCCGGCCAAAACAGTAATACTAGACAGTATTCGACGGTAATCGGTTGATTCAACAAAAATCGGCTTCAGATTTAGAGCATAAACGAACTGTATCATGGGATATCTTCTTATGCTATCTTTTCTCTATGCTAATATTTTGTGCAATATTCTTTCTACACTTTTTACTTTCCTTGCCCTATTACCATAGGTAAGGAAAGTATTGCTTTCCGAAAAAAATTAAGGTACCCCAATTTCTAAATTTCTATACGTTTCAAGGTCCCCTGAGTCCAAAAAAGTGGTTTTTGGGTATTGGTCTGTATGTATGTGTGTGTGTGTGTGTGTGTGTGTGTGTGTGTGTGTGTGTGTGTGTGTGTGTGTATGCGTCTGTGTACACGATATCTCATCTCCCAATTAACGGAATGACTTGAAATTTGGAACGTAAGGTCCTTACGATATAAGTATCCGACACGAACAATTTCGATCTAATGCAATTCAAAATGGCGGCTAAAATGGCGAAAATGTTGTCAAAAACTGGGTTTTTTGCAATTTTCTCGAAAACGGCTTCAACGATTTTGATCAAATTCATACTGTAATGGAAGCAATTGGAATAGTATTATTGAAATTTGTGAAATTAGAACATAATATTTTATTTGCTGGCTGCCTAGCATAGGCTACGGAAAGCTTGCATTTTTTTCAACCGATGGACGAGGTGAGGATCTTTCTCAGGGTTGGGAACTGCCTAGCTTGCATCCCAGCCTGGGAAAGATAGTTTCCATCCACTCGTCCCATCAACAGTTTCCGGCTCTTCTTCCCCCCTGCCGTAGTCTAGTTTTCCACGTGTAGGCCTAGGAAGAGTCGGACCTGAGACAAAAATTGCATTCTTTCCGTGCACTCTTCTTTTAACGGTTGAAGCGAGCGGAGCGCACTCGGACACAAATTCTTTTCGGAACTGGATCACCCAAATCATCACCTAATGGATTTCTTCGACGTCTACATTATGGGTGAGTCCCAAAATTAACTCTACTCTAATGACACGGGGCGATCGAACTATGTTTAATTATGTTTTTGCACAACGATAGGTTTTTTTTGTTTATTGTAACAGTCCAAATCTCATTCAATGTTTTTTTTTTGTATTGAGCTAGGCAGCCAGAATAGAGCCCAAAATTGATGTAAAATTTGGTAGAGCAAATGCTTAAATATAACAATTTTCATAGAGTAAACCTTAGCTTTATTTAATCACGTCTACACCTTGGTAAAAACAATTCTTTAATATCTTAGCTACCCGAGATATTACAATGGTGGCAGTTCGGTGGGATTTGGCTGCAAGAATGCCAAATGCAAATTATTAGAGAAAATTGTTACTTTTATGTTAATCAGAATTATCAATTTAATTTTAGTTGGCTGCCCACGCAAATTAAATACAGTGAATTGTATTTCGGAAACAAATACATTAGTAACCTAATTATGAAATGATGATATTATAACACGTTATTAGTCTACGATTAAATTGAAGGAAAAAATGTTTTCAAAGAATGCTGTTGCTTGTTGGCGTATTCGTGCGATAGGAGGATTGATGTCCGAACTTTTGAAGAACAAGAATTATCAATGTGGGATTATTTTCTGTGGAAAATAATCAGTGAAGAAATTAATTTATGGGAAAAACTAACTCATAGAAGGATTTTATTGAAATGTGTCTTAGAACAAAAGAATTTGAAAGTTAAGTAAATTATTAAGCCTTGAAAAAGATTTTTTTCAAAATTGTTGGATATATTAGTATTTACATATTTGTTTCATTTATTGCGTTCTGGAATCAATATTTATGATTGCATACGGAATAAATAATTCTGTGAGAGATTCGATAATAAATTTAGTTTATTCACAAGACATTTTATTGTCATTAGAGTATTGTTTCAGTATAGTTCGTTTAAAGGTATAGTAAATTGTAATTTCGCAATGGTTATGAAGCGAATGAAAGAGAAATAACATATTAAATGGTAACAGCATACTATGTTATAATTTATTAGTATGGGCGAGCATAGAGTCGAAAACACTGGCGAAGTAAGGGAGAAACAGCGAGAATACCCGCTTATAGACTGTAGCTTGGAAAAGAACGCGAAGTTCCGAACAAAACAGAGAGAAGAAGAACTAGTTGACGATCTATCTCCGAGAAATAGCACCGAATCTGAATCTACGGATGGACGTACCATGCGAAAAGCCTATAAGATGAAGAAGAAGAAGAGCAGAAAGAAACAACCAATAACGAACGAAAAAGTGTGTGAAAGGAAAACCAAGAGAAGATCACTCAGTGCGCCGGTTGGTTGCGCGGAACAATTTCCCTCGCTGGTTGATAAATTTCCTCCGGCCAGCGCTCGGGAGTTTCCCTCCAGCGGTAAGAAATTTCCCTTCGCTTCCTCGGTAGCTGAGGATGAGATGATGAGACCACCTTCTTGCGCTCGCTAGCGATAGCGGCCGCGACAATGACAGCGTTCGACGTCACCACCTCTCGCGGTGCCCAATAGAGCTGTATGACATCCTACCCCTAGACGGAGCATGCTCTACAGCAGAGTTGGAGAGCCTAACTGTGATGTCATCTGGAGTTGTAAGAAGTGCTGTCTGCTAGCAACATCATCGCCTTGCATGCTGATAAGAGGATCCTTCACACGTGCGGTACAAGCAGGATTTTATTTTATCTAATTCAGAGAGATGTTCCCAGATCCCCACTTGCAACGAGAAGTCAGAGAAGGTCGGCAACCTGACCAATAAATTCGGGTAAAAAGTTTCTGGATCGAGTAGGAAATTCTTTGCTGCAGAGTTGTTTGGCTCTGGGTTAGCTGATTGCCACAAGAAGTGTGATGAAGAGATATGAAGAAGTAGAAAATTTTAGTAGAATTTTTTTTTGTAATTATGTTGATATGAAGAAAAAACAAGGATAGTAGTATTTTGGCAATGCTGTTGGTAATTGGTTATTGGAACGCTTTTGGTGAATTTTAATGATGTAAAGTGTTTAGTTTAACCAGAGACAAGAATAATATAGTTATCCTTATCTTATCCTTCATCTATGGTTCAACTAAAGCAGTAGACTTTTTAGGGTATAGTTGTCATGTGATCAAGATTGTAATAGTTCTATCTTGTATGTTACTGTATATCATTTGGGATGGAGTCCAACGAAGTACAGAAGGTATCAAATTAATGACAATGCCAAGATGAGAAGAATATTTCTATCTCTCGACCTAGAGTAACAGAGATAAGTAGTCGACTGTCAGAAGCAACATTGTTTGGTGCCCCAAGGAAGTCACACATGAGATGTGTGCACAGGTAACTGCCTAGGGTGTGCAGGTTACAACATGCATTAGGGTATGCATGAGAAAATCAGGAGCAAGTGAAGGTGTCACTAGCTCAAATATGAGACTCATCAGCATGTGGCTGAGAGGAAGCACAGCTGTCTGGAACTGCAGAAGCATGGCTGTCTGGCAGGGAGGAAGCGAGACTTGTCTGGAACTGCAGACATGGAGGTCTGGCAGGGAAGAAGCACGGCTGTCTGGAACTGTAGAAGCATGGCTATCTGGCAGGGAGGAAGTGTGTCTGTCCTAAAGCATAGCTGAGTCGAGTATTGTTTGGTAGAGGTTCGAGCAATTCTTGGTGGGAAGGTGTAAGCCTACAAGGACTTTGTTGAGGATCACATGCTGCTATACCCAGTTGTTGAAGTTTTATTGAAAATTCAGAGGATCCAAATTGTTTGTTGTTGATTAATTTTGTTTGTGATGTGTATGGAGCCTTTTGTAATCAGCTACAATATCTAGTAATTGAGATTCATGTGAGTTTAGGTTAAGAATTTATTGTTCAGTTGTTGTTTGAAATATTCATATTCAATGGAGAGCCATTGACAGTTGGTGTATTTTGTTCTCTGGATGTTTTGATTACAAATCGTATTGGTTAATATTAGAAGGATAAGATTAATTGTGTTGGTTTAGTATTAAGTTGCTGTAAATAACTGGGCTGAGGAATGCAACTATTGAGTGGCAAGAAAAGGGTATCAGGGTCAGATATCTAACACTGCAAGGACACTGTACAGATGAGTTTACTAACAGAACATGAACCCGTTCCAAGACTGGACACAGCTGTTTCATCAGTTGCAGGTGCTATCAGCCTATCATGTGGAGAGATCATCAATCCACAAGGAGTATGGTTCCAGAAAAAAGCAGATGTCCTTATGACAGGTGACTATTGGAGGATCCTGGTAGTTATCAATATCACTGAAATCAGTCACGAACTCTCTCAACTACACGATCAGACCCAAGAAATGCAGAATGCCATCACCACTGCTTCAGAAAAAATGCCTGCACTACACATTCAAAAGCAAGCCTTCAGCAGCATCAGCGATATGCAGGATGGCATCTCTGACTCCATTCGAACCCTGATGGATCTTCTCTACCAAGGAAGGGGAAGAAGGGGGCTGATCAATGCAGGAGGAAAACTTCTTCGTGTAATCTTTGGAGTAGCAGAAGATGAGGATCTGCAGTCAGTGAAACACAGCGAGGAAGCACTCCAAACTCAAACTGCAGGACTCATTCATGTGGAGAAGGATCACTTGACCCTGACCCGACATTTAAGTCGCAGAGTGGCAGAAAACAGTAGAGAGCTGGTTGAAATTGCAAGGGAATGTTCAAGGAACACTATTGAGATAGTCTCTGCAATAAAGAAACTTAACCAAAAGGTGGTTAAGATCGAAGAACTTTTGAATGCCTATATTAACACATCCTCAGCCCTACAGAATTTAAGATTAGCAAGTAATAATGCATTGTTAGATTTAAGAAAACTGATAACAATTATTAATGAAGTGTTATATGGTGGGTTAAGTATCAATTTATTGTCTCCTGTTGAGTTAAGTAATATTCTGGAAAAAGTTCGATCAAGCCTGTCAGATGGGTTGGAGTTGCCATTTGGGACGAACCCCACTAGTGCTTATCTGTACTACAATATCATGAGAGTGCATGCTGTATCCGTTGGTGGCTTGATAAAACTGATTGTGACGGTGCCATTAATGTCTCCTGGACGGAGATTTGAACTTTTCCAGGCTTTTGAATTGCCAGTTCGTGACAACCAGACCCAGCTGATGGCACAATACCAGCTGAAGCCTGCCCACCGCTTGCTGATGACACCTGATCGGGCTCGGTTTGCAGTCATCCACCAACAACAACTGGAGCAGTGTGAAGCGGGGCCATTGACTGTATGCTCCGTGATGACTCCAGTCTACAGCCGACATCATCCATCCTGCCTGAGCGCACTGTTCCTGAATGACCTTGCTGTAGCTCAACAACAGTGTCAGCTGACTGTGCTTGCCGCCGACCCAGCAGACACTTGGGTCTGGAATGATCAAGATGACACCTGGATTTACAGTGTAGCATCCAAGCGGCAGGTTGTCTCGCAATGTCAGCAGGGCAACCAGATCATTGTACATGAGTTGACACTCCATGGAACTGGACACATGAAGGCAACACCTGGCTGCACCTTGAGTACGTCCCACTACCAGATCCTACCATCAGCTCGTGCCAGAGGGCACCTCAATCTTCAGAAGCACTTGGCACTCCTTAGTGTGCCTCCTGCTCTCATGCTGACTATCCCAGGCATGACTAGAGAGCGGATACTGGAGGGCATCCACCATCATCAGACCGAGGGTCGCCTGCAACCTGGTGAACTTGGGGTAGACGAGGTGTCCATTGACCAGCTGCTACACCATCTGACATCCCTGGAAGAACAACCCAATGCTGAGGGGTGGAGCTGGTGGCTCACCTCAGCACTCGCCTTTGGAGCCACCCTTGCTGCTGTCGCTGCGCTGGCTGCAGGGTTGATCTGGGACCGCCACCGTCACTCAGCCCAGAGCAAGGATGCTTTGGTATCAGCAGAGCAGCCCTCTACAATGGATGTTGCAGAGGACTCTACACCACCCACCCAGGATCCTGAGGAGCCGCGGGAATCCTAGTGCGCCCTTTTTCTAGGGAGGGGGTGATGTAATGGGAGCAATTGAAATAGTATTATTGAAATTTGTGAAATTAGAACATAATATTTTATTTGCTGGCTGCCTAGCATAGGCTACGGAAAGCTTGCATTTTTTCAACCGATGGACGAGGTGAGGATCTTTCTCAGGGTTGGGAACTGCCTAGCTTGCATCCCAGCCTGGGAAAGATAGTTTCCATCCACTCGTCCCATCAACAGTTTCCGGCTCTTCTTCCCCCCTGCCGTAGTCTAGTTTTCCACGTGTAGGCCTAGGAAGAGTCGGACCTGAGACAAAAATTGCATTCTTTCCGTGGACTCTTTTTTTAACGGTTGACGCGAGCGGAGCGCACTCGGACACAAATTCTTTTCGGGACTGGATCACCCAAATCATCACCTAATGGATTTCTTCGACGTCTACATTATGGGTGAGTCCCAAAATTAACTCTACTCTAATGACACGGGGCGATCGAACTATGTTTAATTATGTTTTTGCACAACGATAGGTTTTTTTTGTTTATTGTAACAGTCCAAATCTCATTCAATGTTTTTTTTTGTATTGAGCTAGGCAGCCAGAATAGAGCCCAAAATTGATGTAAAATTTGGTAGAGCAAATGCTTAAATATAACAATTTTCATAGAGTAAACCTTAGCTTTATTTAATCACGTCTACACCTTGGTAAAAACAATTCTTTAATATCTTAGCTACCCGAGAAATTACAATACCTAAAAAAGTCATTGATACGCTCTATCAACTACCACAAGTCCCATATCTGTAAAAATTTCAGGAGCTGCACCTTATCTATGCAAAGTTTAATTCAGATTACCAATTATCAGGCTTCAGATACAGTTTAAACAAAAAATTCAAGTGGAAAAGATTTATCATGAAAATCTCTACAATTAATGTTTAGTAACATTTTCACCTAAAATTGAAAATAAGCTCGAAATTAGAGAAAATAAGATTATTCAATTGCAAACTGTTGGCAACTGTTGATTCTATTAAATCATTCACTATGAAGAGATAGCAGACTTCGTGTGTCTGCAGCGTTATTGTCCTGTCACCAGCTGGCTTAGATCTTTAAGTAGTAGTCTTGAGTTGCGCGGGAACATTGGCGTCAGGTGATCAATTTTCATAACGGCAAGGAAAGTTGTGTGAGTGCGCCACACCAGATTTTTATATTTGATATAAGAAGCCACAGATTTTTAACGAAAGAAATATGTAACGTTTGATAATACAAATCATGAATCATCTGGAATAAATTGCAATCAGTGAACAGTGAACCGTACCTTAAGATCGGGACTGAATAATTTATTAGCCTTGTCTTTGTGTGCGCCATCCAAGTCCCATTTTCCTATCCTTAGGATGAGTGACTTAGATACATTTCCTAAAGTTACAAGAGATCCGGCCCTGCAAATAAAATGGATTGAATAAATCAAAAGTAATTTATAGAAAAGGTAAGGAATTCATACTTTTTATTTAGAATTAGCAAATAGATTAGTAGCAATATTATTCACCTGTAATAGCATAGCCACCTCTAATACAGTATTAGAGGTGGCTATGGTAATAGTAATTGCCTTGACCTTCTAAAAGCTACAATTATTTTTCAATATTCTTACAAAAAGCCATTCAACCCTCAAGAAAGTAATAAAAGGAATATTCAAGGCGATTTTTATCATTGATTGAACAGGGTTATACGATAACTCACTTATCTTACTCTTTTGAAGCAACGAATAGGTTTGCAATAATAACAACGTTGAATAATAACAAAATGAATAGGAATCACAAACTATTTAAATAAAATATATGTACACTATTTTAATCTAGAAAAGTTATAAAACAAAATAGTATTTTCTTTCAAATAGTTCTTGTAATTTTTCATAACTTCAGCGATTTGATTGGAATTTTATAACTTACCTTGGTTTATTCAAGGGTGGTTGTTGTGTACTATTTGAGTGTTCATCATAACTAAGTGCTCTACTGGCTCTTTCAGGCAACTCACAATTTCCATTTTCAAAATGATCAGGTACTTCGTCTCGAACAAAAAATGTGTTGAACCAAAAATGGAAAAGTTTCTCCTAGAGAAAAAGAAAGATCAAGGTATGAATTTATGATCAATTTCATGAGAAATAATTATGTGAAAGATTACTTGAAAATAATTTATCAAAGCTCATTAACAAATTAGTGAGTCAATTTAACTAATTCAACTATAATTGAAATTGATATCAGTTTTAAAAAACGAATTTCAATATTTTCAGTCAACATGAAAATGTGACCGGTGTGGTCACGAAACCTTGGTTGTGTACTTAATAAAACAGTGTAGAATTTGACAACATATTTGTGTTTTTATTGAATTTCAATATAAATATTATGATGGTGGAGACTCATTCCACCACAAATACTCTTATGATATAGCACATACTCTGTATAGAAATCTGCCTGAAAATCTACGTAATACCGAAAGTAAATCCAATTATATTTATAAAAAAATTGTTAATGATTGGTTAAAGGAGATTGGGAGAACGAATATAGAAGAGATAATTCATTCATTGTATAGATATAGCAAATGTCGTGTAATGATGGTCCAAGTTTAACTCTGAATCTTTACATCTTTTATACTTTAAATCCTTAAAACTTTAAATCTTTTCCTATATTAATTTCTGATGGATGCAAGGAGGACAATCCAACGTTAGCCAATTATCGACAAGACCCTCTTCCACACACAAGGCTTTGCCTTTGTGGAGAGTTTTCAAGAAGTTTATTAAAAAAATAATGTTGTATTTTCTGTAACTACGATATATTGCAGTTAGATTTAGTTATAACGATTAATTATTTAATTTCATCTGTAAGTTTTATTTATGGTTATTTGTTTGCAGAAGATGTAACCATAGAGAAACAATAGCATAAGTAGATATCCCATGGTATAGGGCGTTTATGTCGTAACTTTTACTGTTATCTCAAACCGATTACTGTTGATTATTGTCGAATTTTACTGTTCTGTTGGGGTGAGAGTGTATGAACGGCACAATATGAGAGACTACACACAGCTTCACGGGAAAGAATTACATGAACTAGCGGCTTGAGATAACAGTAAAAGTTGCGACATAAACGCCCTATACCATGGGATATCTACTTATGCTATTGTTTCTCTGATGTAACGTTGTATGATTTTAATTTTTTTGTACCCTGTTATCATGGATAATAAAAACCAATTTGATTTGATTTTGATTGTCATTATTCTATCACTGATTTTTTTAGAAAAAATCTATATTATCAACTTATGCAACAAAAAATACTAGAAACCATTTTACTACTTCTAATAGTTCCGTAAGTTAATAATTGAGAAAGTGGGCTGAACTTAAACTTCAAAGAAATAAGCAAACAATATATTTTTCGTTCGAGTTTTCTTGGATATGTATGAAATAGAGCTGTTGTTCACTTGTACGATGTCCCGAGTTAGACCCCAAGTGTGGCCAAGAGATTTTTCTTCAGCCACCCCGAGTATGAGATGGAAACACCTGACTGCCTAAACAAAAGTTGATAATACCAAAGACCCTAAACTCATTCAGATGCCACTCCAAAAAACTGAACGCGCAGTAAACCAACAATGCACTAAACCTGAACGAGCTAGATAGCATGATAGTATTACTATTTACGGAACTTCAAATCAATATTAATTTTTAAACTTAAATTCGATGCGTAAAAAAGGGGTTTTAATAAATCATGTAGAAACTAGTACGTACCTTCCGCATACTCATCATTTTTGGCTCTTTAAAAAATTCAAGTTTAACATCACCACAAACTTTAACGCACTTATCTAAACGAAAACTGAAGTCTGTAGACCCCTTTTTCACTTCAAGTACTTCTGAGCTATATACTTTTATCGATCCTTCATATATTGCAAACATCAAATCTGAAAAAACAAGTTACGTTTTAATGATAGTCAGTTCAAATATTGAAGGAAGTTGAAATTATTAACCTATTGATATCAGATATTCTGAAATTAGTATTATTTTATTGTTTAGAGGTTACAAAGATCTCTGATATTTTCCGACAATTTCCACAAAGGCGGTAGTGTTCAGTATCACACTAAAAGAGATCAATTATTAGATACCTCATCACGTCCAATAATCCTAATGCGGTCTATGAACAGTTTTTGGGCACATACCGCAAAATTATCAGATTTCCTAATAGAATAATTCAATCATTAGGAAAGTTCTAATAATAACAAAGCTGAACTATAAACGGAACAAATCTTTGAGCAATAGCATAACTATTTCTGTATAAGTATTAAACCCCCGAAAGAATTTTTCTCCATGGTTTTATATGTATTTTGGGGTACTTAATTCGAATCTGAAATTTTCTGCATTCCAGTATGCTTTATCCCTAAAAACCCCAAAATTTTAGATTTTTTTTCAACTCTTCCATTTTATCTCCAAAACCTCACGGTTTGGAGATTCTCTTAAGCATTGAGAATGCTTAGATTCTCTAAAGCATTCTCTGCATATTTGGAGATTGATATCGAAGATATTGTAATAAAAACTATGTGAAGTAATATCGTGAATTCAATTCAATCGACAGAATATTGTAGCAAGGAACTTTGATCTTTGGTTGTTATACAACACTGTGATCTTTGAATGCGTCACGGGCTCATCAAAAAACACTCTACTTAGTAAGTAAAGTCACATGATCAGCAATGTATGCTATCAATTATCACTTATTGTACAATTGGAAAATTGATAAGAAAATGGTAGAAAATAGTACAAGGAAATAGGCAAGGTACAATTTTGTGAAAGGAAAAAGGGGGGTGGGAGAAGGTTTGCGGTGCATTGAAGATGAGCAGTAGCAACTGTACTCACTTCCTTGGCATCCGTTGAAGAATGCGGGCAAAGGCTCCAGCCTTATTTCCCTAATAAGAAGCGTTACAGGTGTGTAGTCAAGATTCTCTTGAATAAGGTCGGAATAGTAGCCAACGTACCTTCGCTGGCTTGGTATCGTAACACCCTGCAAACATTCACAATCCACTTCAATTATAGGCTCGAGAAATAAATTTGGAAGTGGATGATATTCAGCAAATATAAAATGGGGAAACAGTTTGGAAATAACGATGAAAAAAAAGAGCGTCGACAATAAATGGAAGAATCAAAAAGGAGAAGTGATGAGGGAAAGAGGAAGGAATGATAAGGTAGAGGAGACGGGGAAAAAAGGGAAACGGAGTGTTGGGAGAAAATACTCTATTCTTTCTTTTCCGACTACTGTATTGTTTACTCTATCCAATAAATGAATAAAATAGTACACAAATGCTCATGCGTGATAAAATTTGAGCAATAAATGTTTCTTTTTTTCACGGAAATATTCTGTTTAGAATGTATGACATTGATGAATAAACGTTCATTATTTACCTTTCGGTCCGTTGTCCTTTTCTGGCCATAGAAATTCAAAGCATCACATGCTGATGAGAACAGCCTGCTATGCAGCATATAACAACACACCATAACACCCGTTCTACCCTGAAATACAATAATTATTATCTTATCAGAAACCTATTTTAATTCAAAATACAGAAAGTATTCAATATTTACAAGGTTTTTAATCTAGTCTTGTGTTCAAAAGCCATTGTTCTTCTACTATGTTTAGATATCCTCAAATAATATAAATGAATAAAGAAGTTGATTGCCATCAACCTAGTGCGAGCCACATCCTGTATTTTGATTGGCCGGTTTCACACACATCGATTTCTCGGCGACCGGAAACGGCCAACAATCGTTGAAGCCTTTCGCACTTAACGACACTGTTACGATTGCTGTAATTTTATTTTAGTACACGGCAGGGCTTTGACTGGTCACTATATATTTAGGCTGGTCACTAACGTAACGTTTCACATTTCCAATACTTTTGTTGGACAGTGCAAACCTATCAAGGATGAACTGGGTGAAATGTTCGTTTTTAATAAGTCATTTGACCTAGCATTACAACAATATAGCAGCATTTCGCCAAATAGGCCTATTCTTAAATATAAATACTTATTATTTGATTGTTTTTTCCTCTGTAGGTAGCTACTTTGATATGAATATGAATTTTAAATGCTATACTGATCACTGACTTACTTGAGACCTGTTACTCAATAATCTCTTCATACAAATATTCAAATTCACCCTGGAAAATGGCTTGTCATAGTACTACCTCACTGATTATAAAAAATACCATCGTGTATGAACCAATAATAATACTGTAAAAGTAATACCAAAGAGGAAAGATAGCATAAGAAGATATCCCTTGGTATAAGGCGTTTATGTTTCAAATTTCACTGTTAACTCAAGCCAATAGTCTTCTTCTTCCTTCATTCAAGGTTTAGGCTCTTGCCTGTTCCGACTCACAACAGTACATTGTAATCTAACATTATACAGCAAATCTAAAATTAAAATTTATTTTTTTTACATTATACAGTAATACTATAATGGAATTAAACATTTTTTAGCAGCTATTACATATTTTGTATTCTATTGCCATCTTTTCCGAGGTCCACCGTTATCTCTTTTCCCTTTCGGGTGGTAGTTCAGAATCTTCAAGGGTATCCTTTCTGCTGACATTCTGTTGACATGCTCTCTCCATTGGTTGCGATAGTTACCAATAGCCCACTCCTATAGGTGGGGGGGGGGTTGTTAGGAGCCAAAAAGATGGACTCTTACAATGAGAAGAATAAAATGACTAGAATATACAAACAGTATCCCCTGCTTGATTGTAAGAGGCGACTAAAAGGGGCCCTCCATCTTACAAAGCAATTCTTCCTCAACTACTTCTTCTACTTGTTCATGCTTTGGAAGTCTTTATTACTCTTCTAGTTGACACTGTTTCTACTGACTCAGCTGAGTGTCATTCTCTTTTCCCTCTCCAATCGACTTTCTCTATCCGATCTTTCTGGTCAATCATCTTCTTTTTTTGTCCCAAACACTTTCCTTTATCACGGGTAGACGACGCTCGTAGATGTAGATGTAGGCGCAGCAAGGTAACAGCCCCACCGCGGCCAGTGGATACCTCAAATTACTGACAAACTCACAAAACAGCCTCGGAGCCGATAGTACAAGTTGTTATTTTTCGTGAAGCTATGTGAAGCTGGTAGTCTCTCATACTGTGACGTTCTAAACAGTACCAGTTCAAAACAGTAATAATGGACATTAATTGGCTTGAGTTAACAAAAATCGGCTGGAAATTTTCAACATAATCGACCTATACCATGTGATATCTGCTTAGGCTATCCTTTCTCTATGGTATTATGTATTTCTTAGTTTGAAGATTTTATTGTCTGTAGCAGGAATGTAGAACAAATATTACCTTTCCAGCTTTACAATGCACAGCCGCAACATTTCTGGGGTCTTCCGAAAGCCACTTTTCCACATCATCACAAAATGGCTTGATCACCTCAATCTTGGGCGGATTGTGGTCATCGAATGGATAATGCGCCACTCTCTGCTTGAACTTGTTTGTATCGTAAGAACGCTCAGAACACCTGCAAGTGTAAATTCACAATTTATTTCATTAAATAACTAGATGAGGAAGAATTTTATTGTCGTGGGAAAGATTCAGTGTTATGTGCAACAACGATTCAGTCAAATGTCGGCAAAGTCTAAATAACAAATAGCTTACAATCAGAATTATTTATACATTTATCAACGACTTTGCACTTCTACTCAATGCTTAAAAAACAGTTATGACAATTCTAAAAATGCAGTCTTTCATTAACAAATGCAATTGAATTCACATACCAATTCAAAGATTTTCATTTACCAATATTGTATTAATTTTTCATCAGAATCACCAGGATACTTGAAAATTATCAATGTAATTTTTCCAGAAATAGAAATTTATTATTTTGTCATGTTAGAGTAGTTTTTCAAATTCAACTTACAAGTTGTATATTTTGTAATGGCCTTCGTGCTTCGATTCCAGGAACTTTGCTACATCATCGATGTGGTTCCGATAAACCCCTTCCAACCTTTCCGCGGGAAATCCCATAGCAATCAGATTGCCCTGTATGTCTGTACCATTCGATTAAAGAAAATTCATTGCAATTACATATACTAGAACTATCAAAAGTCTTTGAATAGATAATAAGTTATAAACAAATAAAATAAAATAATCATGATAAAATCACTTTACTTATATGTGCTACTTTATTCAAATTAATAAAAACAATATAAAACTTGTAGTACCCTTTTATTAAAACATTAAACATTAGTCGTTAAAATGATTTGATGAAAGGGTACTAGGTTACAAGTTTTATATTGTTTTTAATCATGATGAATGTAACAAAAGCCTATAAGTTATTGAATAAAGCCCTAGTTCCAGATGGTCTAGCAGAAGAGCTATTCAAATTTGGTAGAGGTATTCTCGAGGTATACAGTGAGCCGCTTGGTTATTTCAGGAGTTGAAAGGGAGATGTAGATGAATATAAGACAGGGAGATGTCTAAACACATTAACGACTAGTGTAACTGTTCGCTGCCAGGAGTCACAGTGTTCGGTAACCGTCATCACAAAGGACGTTACATTCAAATAACTGACAGGATAGAACGGGAAAAAACAGTTTCCTACGCATGCGCAATACGGTAATGACTGAGACGGAAAGTGGTTTGTTAAACATATGGTTCAATGCAAACAGAAGTGGCGAGGCGATACGCCACTTCTGTTCGGCGTTTGGCATTATGATCATTGAACCATTAATGTTTATATGAGAGTGCCAAAAAGTCAGTGCCTAAGCCACCACCAAGTCACCTCAGTGTGAATTTGACCTTAAAAATCCAAACTATCAAATTTTACTTCTTCAAGTGTCAGTAAGCACTTGTAGTAGCATCTACTCATACCGGGTGATTCAAAAGGACTTTACAACTTTGAAAATTCATATAAATCTTATTAAACAAGGTACAGAGTTGATTTTGGTGTTGTTTTAAAGGAAAACACTTCAAGTTTTTTTTACCTTAAACTAAAGATGTTCTATGTGACTTCTGTTGGTTATCCTGCAGACATCCCGTCAATAGTTGATTTCTTCCCAGACTTGCACTAGCATTTCAGGTGTAACTTGCTCAACAGCAGCGCAAATCCTTCATCTAAGTTCAGGTAGAGTGGCTGGCAAAGGGGGTACGTACAACATATCTTTTATGAAGCCCCACAAGAAAAAGTCAAGCGGTGTTAGGTCTGGGGAACGAGGGGCCATGCAATTGGCACATTACGGCCAATCCACTGATTTCTGGGAAGAAACCGACTATCGATGGGATGTCTTTAGGATAACCTACGGAAGTCACATAGAACATTTTTAGTTGGAGGTAAAAAAACTTGAAGTATTTTCGTTTAAAACAACACCGAAAGAAGCTGTGTACCTTGTTTAATAAGATTTATATAAATTTTCAAAGTTGTAAAGTCCTTTTTGAAACACCCGGTATATTTGCCACTTTGAATAGAAAAGTTTGATCTTTCAGATTTTCATTTAAAAAAAAAAAAAACCGGGATGGCTTTGAACACCGGGGTGAGTTTGAACAAAAGATCAGCTCTTTCATAATCGTTTGATATCAGACAAATGGTTAGACATATGAAGTCGATCTTCGTTGCTAGAAATCTTTTTTTCCCATAGAATCGATTCCTACAATAATTTATTTCCCGGTTGTACAAAAAACTGTTAAATTTTAACCGTGAAAAATGCCACGAGAACCGATCAATGAAGCCGTCTTTTCAAAATAGCTTCCGATTGGTTATCGGTGATTTAATCATTATAACAATTTAACAAGTTTTTGTGCAAACAGCCTTTAAAAGTTTTTCCAAGGTCTGGGTTCTGAGAGGTGTGATTGAACAGCGACCCAGCTGATTTCTGTTGATGTTGATAGAGATGTCTCTATTCTTATCAGTTGTTGTCTCTATTCTTGATGGTCCAACTTATAAATGAATTATGCAGACAATTGAACAGTCATCAGAAGATGCAGATTTGAATTACAAAATATTGTTGGCTTTTTATGACCTCTCTGATACATGTATCTTGTAGTAAACTGAATTCGTGCACTTTTAGAAGAATATTTTGAGCTAGTGAAATATTAAGAAGGTAGTGATCAAAACTAAGAAAAGTGTTAAAAATCACCCGGTTGACGGTGCGAAACCGTATTTAGTGTTTATTGAAATGATAGTATAAAGTAATCTTATATCTACTTGGTCGATTGAAAGGATACATGTGAGATCTAAATTGAATCCATCTTCCTTGTAACGTTTTCTCTTCTTGCTGACAAGTCCCTTGAGGGGATTATTGATCTTCATATTCGATATAGTATTAGCCATTTTCCGGTAGCAGTGGAAATACTGGCTGCTTTCCCTAGCCAGTTCTGATTTTCTCTATTTTTCCAGAGAAACATGGGGTGGATCTGATTCAAGTTGGATCGGCAAGGTTAGTAGGATCTGAAAATAAATCTTAATTAGTGTCATCTTGAAATAAATTAGAGCGTTGTACTAACAGCTAATCCAAAGAATCAGATATTTCTACAGATGAATCGTAGTCTACGAATTATTTTTAGTGCGAATAATAAGTTTACAATAAAATGATAAAAATACCTTAAAAATATTATTTTTTTAAATAAAAATATCTATTGTTATTCTGTATTGAAATTTTAAATCAAACCCTAAACGATAAGAGATTAGACGTCAGAGTGAAGCTGCGTTTACACAAAAGTTATCAACAAAATGTTTATTTTTCTGTCCTTATAGATTCTATTAGATTGAAAATAACTTATAATACACATGATGTGCTTATCTGTTGGTCAAGCTCCGTTTAATCTAATAGAATCTGTAAGGACGGAAAAAACATTTTGATAATAACTTTGGTATAAACGCAGCTTAAAGCTTTCAATCTATGAAAGCAACAACTAACGTAGTAACTATAATATTGATGAGGAAATTGGAAAATTAATGTTTACATTATCTTTTGGAAAATACTACTGCTTTTGCGTAATCAATCACAAATACCGGTACTTGAAATTTGAAATAAGGTTAGGTTAGAATATAAATGTTTATTAAGAAATAAATTGTTTTCAAGCGTGCAGAAATAAATTTATATTCATAACTATAAAGCCAATATAGTTATATTTATATAGGCTACTACAATGTTTTTTCCAAATTCAAGTGTGTTAAGAGCCAAATTTACTATTATGAAATGTGCCGTGTAGCTCCTGTTAAAAAATATACAATAAAAATAATGTGGAAAGAAACTCAGCAGCATAATAAATATTCAACGGGTAGTTGCAAACAACTATAAACACAAATTATAAAGCCCAGTTTGAATGTAGATGACAGTTAAGTAACATGCTATATGTACAAGTTCTATGCCAAACTTTACGATGGAGATAAAAAAAATAATAAGGCGTTTTCAAGCAGAACTAGATAATGTTTAAGCTAGAAAATCCTAAGAATTGGGATTTAAATACACAAAGAATTAAAAAATCAATTAGAGAACCTACTAGGCCTACGTTGTAAAACAAAAGCTGATAATAAATGTCACCGATTGCAAATTGAATAAATAATTCAAGAAAATCTAACAACAAAATAATAATATACTTTGGTAGGTTAAAACTTTGTCCCAAAAAGTCAGGCAATGTTCATACATATTTATTTTTAATCAAGACAATAATTTCATGATCAATTTTATGATAAAGTGAAATAGCCCAAGTCATTGAACTAAAACAGCTTAATCATATTCGTTATTCGTAAGTTCATTCTTGAAAAATGAAAAAATAGTTCTAATTATAAGTTAATCTAATGTTTTCTTCAAGATAATAACAAATTTTAAAGGAGAAAAACTTATAATCAATACCATGGATCCCAACTGTCAGTCGGCGAAACTAGTTGTTAAATCTTTCTGTAATCTAGCTATGAAAAATTGTTTTCAGCAAACAAACAAAGAAAACTAATGTAAAATATGAAATTTCTAAGATATATATAAAAGTTTAATTTAATTAAAACACATACTTGGAAATATATCAACATCATAATCCTAAAACAATACGAGCAGAAGCCAAGTCGCCAATGTTTAGGATTTATTTTGTTCTTTTGACACTGAAATTAGATTATAAAATGCACAGCAGTAGAATTATATTTATTCACTATTAATAATAATATATAAAGATTTAATATTCGTTTGCCATGATGAAAGATTTTGCAACAAATGTTAACTATGTATACATACACTCAACGCTCCTTTGTCTTCGTACGAGACATTCAGCAGCCATATTGTGACACTGACAAAACCTAAAAACCTAAATCCTAAATAATGCTTTTAGGATTTGAAGCTTCCGCATAATTTTATAAAAGTTGTGGATTATTTCTATTATATTATGAATTTTCATTTTTTTCTGTTTTCAACTTCCCCACACGATTATATACCTTATATACCTTATATACCTCCTTCTTCATCCATTACCCACATCTGTGGGATCGATGGCGTCATTATACAATAAAAACAACACTTTCATACTCAAGTCAAGATCAAGATGGCAGAAAGTGACTAAGTAGTTAAAATTTGAGTCAGATCATCACTCATGTATTCACGCACTTCATAGTAGGCTCTGACTCTCATAAATCCGGTCACCACTCTCTCAAAATCACGCAAATCCAACTGCTTCACTCCTGCAGGCAGTCTATTGAAGTAGCGTAATGCTGCACTCCCATAACACACCTGCGACCTCTGAAGACGTACCCTCGGGATGTCAAGCAGCTCTCGATGCCTAGTGTTGTGATGGTGCACATCATTCCGAGTCAACAAACCATGCTGACTCTTCTTGACATGCAGCAGGCAGAGAAGAAGGAAGTGGCTGACAACTGTCATAATACCCAGTCTTACAAAAAGGGGCTTGCAGTGTGCTCGATGTTCGCTAGCAGTTATAATCCGTGCAGCCCGTTTCTGCAGCTTAAGTACTTCCACCACCCTTGCTGAATGACCCCACATGAGCAGACCATAGGAGATATGGCAGTGGAAAAGTGCATGGTAAGTCATTACCAGATATGCCTCTGTCACATGTCCCCTCAGCTTCAGCAACAAGAAACAAATTCGCGACAGCCTCCTGGTCACTTGTTGGATGTGGCTAGCCCAGTTCAGTTTTGAGTCCAAGACAAACCCTAACAGCTTTACAGGGTCCTGTTCAGCTGGCAGGCTGCGAGACAAACTGCAGATTATGTTTTGTGTCTTGTTCTCATTCAACTGAAAGCGATTTGCCTGGAACCATGAGGTTGAAGATTGGAGATGCTCTGCTGACAGTTCTAGCACATGCTGTAGGTCCACTCCAGATGACAATAAGGACGTATCATCAGCAAATAGCAGAGTCGAGCCGTTGTTGTCCAAGTCATTTATCATTATGATAAACAGGATTGGTCCCAGTATTGAACCCTGTGGCACTCCAAAATTCACAGGAAGTGGGCTGGAAGAAGCTCCTCCAAGAGACACCACTTGTGCCCTCCCAGTCAGGTAGGAATTCAATAGAGACAAAGCTGAGTCCACAATCCCATAGTAATGGAGCTTATCAGACAAAATTCCATGGTCAACGCAGTCAAATGCTCTGCTTAGGTCACAAAGAGTCAGTGCTAGGGATTCACCATCCTCAAATGCTGAACCAATCCGTTCAGCAACCCGATTTACCGCATCAAAAGTAGACCTCCCTCTGCGAAAACCGAATTGCATGTTTGAAAAAAGGTTATTCCTCTCAAAGAAGTCCTCAAGTTGGGGCTTGATGACCGCTTCAACCACCTTACCAAAGATTGGAGTGATGGATATAGGCCTGTAGCTGTTTAGGCTCTGGTGGTCACCCTTCTTGTAAACCGGAGTGGTTCTAGATGTTTTCAAGAAGTCTGGAAAGATGGCAGTCCTCAGGCAATCATTAACTGCCACAGCAAGTGGATCAACAATTTCCTCAATCACCTCACGAAGCATGAATGCAGACATTCCATACACATCAGGACTTTTCGATGGCTTGAATGATTTGACAATCTTCCTCAGGGCCAATGAAGTGATGGGGCGGAAGAAAGAGAGGCGTGCATGCACTGCTGGAACTCGTGCAGCCAGTAGTTCAGCAGGGTCTGCAGCAGCAGTGGGCAGTTCACCTACAATGCTATTCACTGATTCAATGAAGAAATCATTGAATGCATCCGGACTCGCAAACTCCAATTTTCTCACTGGCAAGGAACGATGAGAATTTATAACATCCCAGGCTGCCTTACAGCGGTTTGGAGCATTGTCAATTTTGGCTGCTGTTGCTACCTTCCTAGCCAACTCAACTTGCTTCTTGTAGATGGATTTAGCACGTCTATATCTCCTCCTGTCACCATCATCACCACCTTCACACCTATTTTTTAGAGCCAACATAACTTCCTTGATCGCAGCAAGATCATCATTATACCACTCCTGATGACTCTTCATACGGCCCTGTCTCTTCTGTGGTCGCCGAGAGCTGTATGTCTTGAGAATTTCTGGAAAAAATTTATCAAATTTCTCCTGGAAGAATTTGAAGAAGTTCCCAAGTAAACCAGAGTCACCTGGGTTCTGAAATACTGCATCCCAAGATGTTCTCGCCAAGTCATTTTTAAAGTGAATCAAAGCAGTTTCATGCACACGCCTTGAACTGAAAACATAATTAGCATGCCAAGTAGGTGTTGCAGCACTCACCATGGAAGAGCCAGACATTGAAAAATTTGACACCAGAAATGTGAGAGTAGAAATCAGACTCACACTCAGTCAAAAAATGTTCACACACACATAAAAAATCAAGCTTATGATTTTCAATAAACATAGAAAGAAGACCCTGCTTGGATCTGACACTCTGTGCATTCCAATGTCCTAAAGTAAAGTCATTATTTTTACTATCACAGTCAGTTATCACAGGCGATGATATTGGGGAGCTTGTTTCCCTAAAAAAACACGAGAGTTCATAACAGGGTTTTTTGACTCGAAAAATCGGCGGACAAGAGCACCAGAAGGCCAAAAGTTGGCACTCAGTAGTCCATCTACATCATCAGCAGACACCTCAATTTTAAAAGATTTATAGTTATCATACTTTGTTTTCAGTTCAGTACATTCAACTGTATTGATATGTCTATCTGATAGGAACTTTTTAACTGAAACACTGGATTCACTTTTATCAATTCTGGTTAGAAAGATGAAATTTTTATTACTTACAACTGGAGAAGATCTGTCAAAATTTGTTGTTTTAAGCCCTGAGACCTCGCCAGTACAAAGAACTACGTCATTTTTTGTTGAAATTTTATTCTTGACTGATTTTTGAGGTAGACTATTTGGTACCGTGCACAGTACAGCATCATATTTTCCACTTTTTTCCTGATTTTGGTTTGATACACTACTATATTTCTTCCTTCCGACACTATCAATATAACTACACGATTTTTTCTCAATAATACTATTTGAAAAATTAGGACCATCCCTAGAAACATCACTTACAGAGTTACTTACACAGTCACTTACACAGTTAGAGTTATCAAGTAACTGCAAGTTTACCTGATCACTTTGAGACATGTTAGATGCCGGTTTTAGTGAAACAGATTTTTCCACTTTTTGAACTCTATCACTTAAACTTAAATAATTTTCACTCATATTCAGTTTCATGAGAATTTCACCTACTTGCAAAGATCCTAAAACTTCAGGATGCGTTTTTTCAACTTTTTTTGAGATCAAACTCCTAACCTCAACACGACACGCAGCACAGTACCAAGAAGTTATATCAACAAGATCTTGAATTTTACGATATTCAAACACTGATATTTTAGCACATTTAATATGATACCACTTATGACAAAAACCATCACATTCCAAAGCATTATCATTATTTTTAACGATTTTCGAACAACTACCACATGAAGACTCGCAATCACTGTTTCACTGCCATCTTGATCAATGTCCAAGCTTGCTTGGGGAGATCACATTCAGGGTGTCTGTTGCAGTTGCAGGCTCAGCTGTTCCTGCTGAGAAGTCTGAGAGGTTGTATCCCGGTGGCCCATCATCGCATGTGCTACTTCGCCTTCTTCCATAGTATGATGGCTTATGGTATCACACTGTGGGGTGGTGTCACAGAGGTAAAAAGGATATTGCTGGTGCAGAAGGAAGCCATAAGAACTTTGTGTGGTGCTGATTATCTGGCGAATTGCAAGCCACTATTTGTAATGGAGCGCATAATGACAGTCTTCAACCTCTACATTTTCAGGTCTGCCATTGCAGCTTTTCGGGGACTTGACGCCTTGCCTACCAGAGGAGACTTTCACCCTTTCATCGGCATGACAACAGGCACAGGCTGAACCTCCCTTACTGAAGATTGGGGAGGATTCAGAGCAGCCTGGCCTACCAGCCGGTGAGGATCCTCAACAAGCTGCCCGTTTCCTGCCCGTTTTTGTGTTTTTTACGTTCTGACTGTCCATCTAAGGACTTGGTTTTATTCACCTTGTCGTGTTCCCTTATGGACATGCCCTAGTGGCATGTCTGTGCTATGAACAAAACCATTATTATTATTATTAATTTACAAATCCATGGAATTAAATTTCAATACTTACTTCATACTTCTGTCCTTCGTCATTGACCAGCTTCCTGGATGGACGGCGTCTCTTTGTATTCAGACCTAATTTGTTGGTCGTCGTTGATTTTATGACACAAATTTTTCACAATGAGCGTCCATGTCAATTCTAAGATCAGAGCTGTAACTTATTTATTCCGAAAAAATGGGATACCGGTAGCAAACTGAATAATAGGCTACCTACCGCACAGTCTATCAATATACGGTAAAACTAGCCTGATATACTTCACGCCTGGAACGAGACAATTTCTAGTACCGGTATTGGCATATCAATTCTGACTACAAATCAATAAAAACTCTTCTTTTGTGTTTTATCAATAGCCTACCTATAAGTGTTTAAAAATCTACCTTATACGTGACTCATAGATCATCGATACTAAACTTGGAATTGTCACATTGAAAGACTGACAAGATGTGACATAAGAGACTGACAAGATGTGACATAAGAGACTGACAAAATGTGACATAAGAGACTGACAAAATGTGACTCAAGGATAGTTATACAGTCTATTTACTATCATTGAGAGTGCCCTAAAGGCTGAGGAAACTGACACAGCTGGTGAGCAGACCCTACCGGATTGTTGTTCATTATGCCCTCTTCCACAACATCCTTAGCCCAGTCAACAAAGGGTTTTTTGGTCCGAACATTAGATCAAAATAACCACTAGAGATGATGCAGACTAATCTCTTCTGCAGAGCCACTCAAATCCCACATGTCTTGAGATCTCGAATTTCACAAAAGCTTGAAAAGTGTGATCGAAGAATGAACCATAAATTTTTTTTTGTCAAGTTCACAATTCACTTTAATATGAGCATATGTATAACATAATTAAATACATTGATTTTATAACAATAACTAAGCAATACAAAATTATAAATGGAAATATTACGATTTAACAATAACAGGAAAATGTTCGATTTCCAACAGGTAGAAAATAATGAATATAAGCGTATTATTCAATTCATAATACTTGATGAATATACTAATGCATATTCGTCCTAATGATAAAAATAATATGAACCTCATGTGCGATTTGAATTCAAATCCAATGATTTTGTCCCATTGATTGCATCATACTCCATGACTTCCTTGTAAATCAGTTCCTTCCATTGCTCCAATGTATTTTCGCACTCATCAACTGAATGATCGTACAATCCAGGAGCTGGCTGCAATTCAAATAAGATTGTCTGTATAAAATCAACGGTGATCAAAATATAGTTATTTATTGATAAGGAACATTTAATTAATTTGCTAACAAAGTTGATTGAGAGAAATCAACTGGAGAAAATTAACGGGTTCATCACAGGAACCTTTTCATATAGTGTTACTCATCTTGAATTGTTGCTAATTAGTTGATTCTAATAAATAATAAAATAATATGGAGAAGAGACTTAAATTGTTTCAATCTCTGGACATGTGTTCATATTCAAGGAATTGTTATTTTAGTTGATTGCTGTGTACATGGACGGTGAGTTCAAGGCATGGGGTGGAGTTCGTTGTCTGAATTCTTTCTTCAAACCCTATACCTAAAATGCAATATCGTAAAGTGGTAGGAGTATGGATCAAAATTTCATGTAACCATGTATCCATGAGTTGTTAGTCTATTCATTGTAATTGGTTGACTTCATTTTGTAATATCGATAGTTAGTACATATAATGAGCATGAAATTTCTATTATTTAATTGTGTGAATGATGAGTGAATGT
The DNA here is from genome assembly GCF_014356525.2 of Nilaparvata lugens. Taxonomy (NCBI): domain Eukaryota; kingdom Metazoa; phylum Arthropoda; class Insecta; order Hemiptera; family Delphacidae; genus Nilaparvata; species Nilaparvata lugens. The sequence continues at coordinate 14,665,444 of NC_052504.1, forward strand.
AGCATCAAAACATATTTTCACAATATAGCACCTACTTCCATACAAATTTGTTCTAATTCAGCAAGTAGTATCTTTATTTCGACAAGTTGTTAGAGATGATAATAATCTTGCTTGATTGTAAACTAAATGTATTTTGTTTCTGAACTTAACTGATAAGCTTTAATTGCTGCTTATTTATAATCAGCAAAATTTTATCATAATGTAAAGTATAATGATTATTGGATTGTATGATGTCAACATAAAACTGATTTGATTTTGAGTGATATTCAAGATCCCAGAAATTCAAATATATTTGGCATATTATCGTAAAAGCTTAGTAATGAATGCAATACTTACAGCATTCACTTCGTTTTCATCATACCAGGTACCAAAGTATGGATGCTTTAAGGCTTCATCGACAGATATTCTTCGTTCAGGATCAATCACCAACATTTTCGAAAGAAGATCGCGTGCTTGTAAGACTGAAACAAAATTGAATTATGTAATGAAGAATAAATAAAAAAAATAGAACGACAGGTATTTTTGATTAAAACTCAATTGTAAAGACCAAAAATTAATTTCTATTTGAACTTGTTCAAGTGGTCTCAAATATTGAGCTATATAACGATATAAATAATAATGTGCAATTTGATGCCCAAAAGCATTTTGACACATAAAAAATTTTATTCTTAGTTTATTTCAATAGGGCTACTTGATGAAGACACTACTTAATAATGGCATGATTGGCCAAAGCTAGTAATGTTTGAAATAAAACTTTGAAGGGTACTAGTAATTCTATGTATGTAATTAACAATTTATTTATTTTTGATGTCACGTCATAACCTTCAGGCTCTTAGTAGGCTAAACTCTCATTTCGTCTTCCTGTGGATTAGTATAGGATTAGTACAGGATCCTGTACATTATTATTTGTCTTTGCTGAACATTACTATCAGCAGACATTGGAATTACCCTAGAAACGTCGTATATGTCACTTTAATTCGGGATTAGTTGGGTTCAAAATATGGAATTGAATTGTGTTTTATAATGTTCCACTCTATGAACCGGTTTAACAAAAGCCGGTTAAATTTTTATCGTGATTAATTTCAAGAGAACCATCAAAGAAGGCGTTTTTGAGGAGACTGCTTCCCTGATTGGTTCTCGTGGGATTAATCACGATTTAACCGGCGTTTGTGCAACCGGCACAATGAGTTTTACACATATGAATTGTATTTTATTTTATCCAATAATTGTATCCTTCCTATTCCAGCATTCTTCACTTGGGCGTACCAAGTAAGGTTTTGTAAATGTGGCTCATTTATTTTTTTTCAGTGAAATTAGGTCCTTAGTTTGGTTTAGCAATGGGAATTCTTTCAATCATGAATAATGAATTTTATTTCCACCACAAAAAAACCTATGTAAAATTCACAAACATTTTTCGTGAATGAACTAATCACATCAAGTAAGCGTGGAAGGGTATGATTAAGCTATTCATTTCAATAAACAAAAATAGTTTGAGTCTACTCCGCATAACTGTCTCATAACATCAATACCGCCTGCAGCAGAACACAATGAAATTGAAAAAAAACAATAAAACAAAAATACACATAAATATTACCATACTTTTTCAATATATTTCTCAAAAGCAAAGTATCTTTCATTTCAAACAGCCATTTCTTAGTTCTCTTAAGAAAAGAGTGGGAGAAGAACATGTTTTTAGGTGATATAAATAACATTGAAAAAAGTTAAAGAATCAATTAAATCGCAAGATAATATTAATAGGATCTATTATTGATTGATGCAGAAAATAGTACATACTCTTTTGACGACCATACTCCGTATTGTTGTCAGATGGAAACTTCTCATCAGGGAAGAGACGCTCGAAAGAGACGCCAGGATACTCAGGTCGATTCTCAACGAAATTTCGAGTGAATGGTTGCAGTCTCATCATGAAATCCTGAGATGGTGTTCCCAATTGTTCTTGAAAGGAAATTATATAGATAATAATAACTGTTCAAGAAAATTATTTAAGAATTATCTAATACTCAATTTTTTATTGTTGGAATATTCAATAAATGAGACAGCTGATGGAAGAAGAGAAAATAATAATGGAGCTTATTAATGACTCCATCAAAGGAAATAGAATTGCATTTGAATATAAATTTGTGCTAAGTAAAGATCATGCCAGGCCAATGAGATTTTTTGTAATGATTGCAAAGAGAAATGTAGCTTGACATTATCAAATTGAATGAAATTCATCTGAAACAATTAATCTTTATTGATAAGTATACATTCAGAATACGGTTTTTATCCATTTCCCAATATTGGGAATTGTAGTAATTAATTGAAAACAGTAGAACAGAGAATTCACCCAACAACAGATTTCTATGGTTTTGAAAACGCTGATCTCCTAAAAAGCATTCACTTGATAAAATATTCCTAATGATTTAGAATAAGTATATCTTTGATAAGTGAATCTTTTTCTATCTTCAAAATATCACGAATTTTTCATAACCAAGTTTTGTTTCTAGTACGCACGGTTTACAGCATTGAATGGGGGAAAAAGTTGAACCATGTTCAACTATGAAGTGAATAAGGCTTAGTTATAATGAAGCAAGCTGTAGTCATTCATGTTGTTAGAGAAGCATTCCTACAGGTGAAAGGATGAAATTATATACTTTATAGAAATTTAATACCAATAAGAGATAATATGAAATATTATTATCACAGTTCATATTCCTTTCACTCAGACTTGTGTGAAACAACATTGTTAGTATGGTCCCAACCCACCCATGCAAGCCATGCCAGTTCTTTCAACTAACCAATAATTTTATTCCATTGGTCAATGTGATCAGATCCAGGAAACAATACTTCACCAATGATCATCTCTGCCATAATACATCCTACAGACCAGATGTCTACATTTTCCTTATAGCCCATTTCAAGAACTACCTAAAAACAATTTGTGAAATACCGGACAATTATTCAATACCGTACTCAAAACAATAATTGGTGAAATACAAAAAATAGTGATATTCAAATATAATAAATTGTGGGTGGATTATCTGAAAATTGTGGATGGTCTTACAGCCAATAAAAAACGTTAAACTTGAAAAATCATAGTACCGCTTATTTTGTCGAATATTTCAATTGCCACTAAAGTGACTAACATTTCACTCATTTCATTGTATCTATTGTAAGATTTTGTATTAAGTCGAGGAAAATGTTGATCTATTTTTAACCTTAAGATAAACAGACAAACCGCACGATTCAACAATGCTGGTGTAGTAGAGGGAGTCCATATTGGGGGAAGCAGCAGTGAGAGACTGTTTTACACGTTTGGAAGTTAGTAACCATGGAGAAGTGGACTGGTGAACAGCAAGGTTTCATTGTCACATCATAGTTAACAAAATGGTCGTATTTAAAAAAATTTCAATCATGCAGAACACTAGTTGTAAAATATCTTTTATGGGATACCTCAAGTCAAAGGTTTTTGAGACATTTCTTCCAACAATACAGAATCTAATATCGAGTGTCCTGGCTGGCTCAGGTCTGGTGTTTTCAGGTCGCAACTGATCAATTTCAGGGCCTCTGACATGACCTTACTACTTTTTAGGCAGCCGGGACCGACGATTCAACGTGTCCATCCGAAACACGGGAGTGGCCCAAGATAAATATATCTTGCCCGGGCCGGGATTTGAACCCGGGCCTCTGAATCATAAATCCAGCATCTGATCCACTCGACTACGGCATCAGAAATCTAAAATGCTGATAACACAAGAAACTCGTACAATAGCACCAGTGGTTTTGTTGCGTGTTAGTAAGAATTTCAGTGTGAGACTTGGACAATGTGTGCAATGTGTTACACCTTACTGGAGTAATATTCTAAAAGAACAATTTTTTCGCCACACTGCACAGAAAGCAGCTGTTTTCCAGTCCCTACGTAGATCTGAAAGACCTTGTTTGCAGACGACGTCAGAAAAGGGTTTCTTTTCCGGGCTAGGCCAGAAAGTTGTCTCTTTCCAGCCGCTCATGGAAGTAGTTAATAAGTCATCCGCTAGATCGGGCGAGTGGCCACTTTAATCATCAGCTGAAGTAGCCATGATTTCAGTTCCAGTTTCGAATCAAACTAATTCGCTTCGCAACCAGTTTTATTCAATTATTTATTGTTGATTAGTGCATTCCGAATTTTCAAAAATGCTTGAAGATGACTGTGGTATTCCAAGTGAAATTTTAAAAGAATCTGAAATCCTGACTGCAAATCTTCTACCACTAAAATCAAGAGATAGGTACGATAGCTTAACGAGTATTCTTTATTTTGTATTCTTTATTTATTTTGTCAGCAATACCTGTAGTGTGGCAAAAAATATCGTTCGCACCACGGGCAAAAATGTTTTTCCAGCTCTCAATCTTTTCTAGTCCTCGGCCTACGGCCTCGGACTTGAAAACCGATTTCGAGCTGGAAAAATCTCATTTTCTGCTCTAGGTGCGAAATATACTATTCCGTATGTAACCAAAATTCCCGTTTGGGTTTTTACGATTTGTTGGAATACTTGACTTGAAAATATTTTCGGCGAATTTAATTTTTATACCTAAAATAGTGGCGTTTGATTGCCCCACCATGTAGAATAAAATAACTTATTTGGAAATATATTGTGGATTAAAGCGAAATCGGTTTATTTTTAATAAAAGATTTTGTTTCCACTTATCGCACTGGAGGGTACTCTTTCACGGATACTCTGTTCATGGGGGTTTCGAATGTTTCGTATTAGCCTATTGGTGATTTGGTGATTCCTCAATGGTATGGAGAAAGTGAAAACGTGGAGAATTAGGGACGACTTCAACCTTGCAAACGTTTTGCGTTAGGGTGCTTTTAGGATATTAATGCCATATGATAACTACTGAGTAGGAGGTATGTCTATACTTCTCATCAAATATGTACGAAAATACCTGTAGGTACTTTCCTGAAGCTCCTTCTTATTATTTTTCAAAAGAGGAGATTAAAAAAACTATAATAGGTTAGAGAATAAATTTATCAGTAGTAAATGATGCAAATGCTTACCTCAGGAGCTCGATAATATCTTGTGACCACGTATGGCGTCATTGTTGAGGTGCCGGCGGTTCTAGCCAGACCAAAGTCAAGAATCTTGAGACAACAGCTTGTGCTGACTGCTATGTTACTCGGCTTCAGATCCTTAAAACACCAATTCGAAATAAAAATAATATTATTCTAATTGATAAGTTGTAATATGTTGTTAGCAATATACTATTCGAGAATCATTTTCACCAGTCATAGTCAAATTCCCAAACTTATAAAGAATATGTAGAAGTGGAATTTTGATAAGAGTGAAAGTGTAAGTTTCAGTTTCAGTGACTGGGCTTTCGGACCTCGTTGATTGGAGCTGTCGGTGTACAGGAAGAGGGTTGACAGGATGTTGTACCATATGGACTGGGAGGCGGCTGAGCAACTGCTTCGATCCCGTTACGTGCGATGACCTACCCAATCCAATCCAAGCCCAATCACTACCATTCATACACACAAACACGCATCTTTACTGTATCTCATTCCATGCAAAATTGTTATTTATTTTTTCTATTCCATTAAAAATTTATTCAAATCTATTGTACTCCTTTCGTTTATGCTTGTTGTGACTGGGGATTGCCTGGCCCGCGCTTCGCAGTCAATGCAGCGTCTTTAAGAACTCTATGTAGTGTTTATTATGTTTGTTTTCCATTTGGGAATAATTAGTATATATCATTTGTATAATGTATTATAGCTTAAGGCAGATAAGTTGAAATATCTTATTATAATATTAAATGAACTGAATAATGCCGAAGAAATTATAATATTCTTGATTGAAATTAATTTTTCGATATATTGATTAAAATTAATTTTTATCAGATGGGAAGATTATCACGAAACTGAATAAATCATAATATGGGATAAAACTTCAAACGTGAACTGAGTTTATCAAAATAAGTGAGTTTTTGATCTTGAAGAAAAGAAACAACAGCTTTTAAGAGTAAATTATGATTCAACTGTGAATTGTGATTCAACTGATGACATCAAATAATTGTGGATGAGAAAACTGCGTGAGGTCTACTGTTCACAGAACTACTAGTTAACTATCACTTCAAAAATCTGGTCCGCCATCTTGGATCCGCCATATTGAATGCAACTTTATTTTTTAAATAGGAAGGTGGTCATGCGATACATGATTTCGATACGAAATTTCAAGAAAAAAAGAATCATCTACTTTGAAGATAGGATCAATAAGACTATAGAATTATTCATAATCAATCAGCTGACAAGTGGATTATTCATTGCATGCATTACACAGATGTCTGGCCGTGTCTATTTCTATAAGGTAGGGTTTCAATATTTTTATGCGTGCCCATCAGTATCAATATTCTCACATTTGAAAAACAAATTTAATAGGTGATTGAAAATAAAATAAAAAAATATTAAATGAACTGAATAATGCCGAAGAAATTATAATATTCTTGATTGAAATTAATTTTTCGATATATTGATTAAAATTAATTTTTATCAGATGGGAAGATTATCATGAAACTGAATAAATCATAATATGGGATAAAACTTCAAACGTGAACTGAGTTTATCAAAATAAGTGAGTTTTTGATCTTGAAGAAAACAAATAACAGCTTTTAAGAGTAAATTATGATTCAACTGGTGACATCAGATAATTGTGGATGAGAAAACTGCGTGAGGTCTACTGTTCACAGAACTACTAGTTAATTTTGTCAAGTGTCTTCGGACATCTTCGACAATGTTTGGGGCCTGTGACGTGAAAGGACGGAGACTTCGTTGTTTGTTGTGTAATGTTATAGTTCCTTCAACAGAGGATAGAAACGAAAGAGAAGCAGTTGGCCTTGACATAATTTAATCACAATACACACTACACTACACTACACGTGGTCAATTTATGAATGTAAGGTGATGACTATGGGCCGGTTTCCGAGCTCGGGATTTAGCTAAGTTCTAGACTTTCAACAGCTGAGTCAGAAAATTGGCTTTCCGAAACGGGACGTACTCGCAGTCCACGTTTAAATTAAATTTCGAAAAACTAGAAAATTGAACACAAAATAAAATAAAGAGAAAATAGTTTCGTCAAAGAAAAACGTTTCCAATTATAGAAATGAAAAAATAAAGATAATCATAAAACTACTACTTACGCCCCGTTTCGGAAAGCCAATTTTCTGACTCCAGCTGTTTAAAGTCTAGAACTTAGCTAAATACCGAGCTCGGAAACCGGCCCATAATGTCGTCACCATACACAATACACAATACTCAGTGGCACTTTTATTATTTTCTGTTAAAAAAACTGATTTTTTTAATTTGGCAAAAGAAGTGAGTGGATATTGGATTGCTCGTAATTGACGAATGAATGTAGAAATATAGGATCATCAACCAGCGCTTGTGGATCTATTAATAAACTAGCGCTTGTGGACCAGTATCTTGGAGTCATTTTTGATTATCGTCTGAGTTGGGTTCCTCATATACAGTGTTTAAAACAGAGACTGAGAAGATTGTTGTATGGGTTTTCCCAGAGCCATGTGCTGAATATCAGACTGTGTAGGAGGATATATGGCATTATTGTTTGGGGGGGAGTGTCATCTTTCTTCTGATGAAAATTAATTTTTTAGAATCAAAAATATTATAATTTCTCCAGCATTATTTAGTTCATTTGTTTATTTTTATTCACCTATTAAATTAGTTTTTTCGAATGTGAGAATATTGGTACTGATGGGCACGCATAATAATACCATGACTGCAAAACAAAATATTGAAACCAAAGACCTTAAAGCTGCGATTAGACCAAATTTATTTTAAAAAAATGTTTATAACTCAATCCTTTTAGATTGTATTAGATTGAACATAACTTATCATACACATGATGAACATATGTGTAGGTCAACTTCAGTTCAATCTATGTAATATAATCTATAAGGATTAAGTTATAACCATTTTGTTAATAACTTTGGTTTAAACTCAGCTTAAAGATGCATACCTCTTTAATGTCTTTGATTGAAACTATAGACCTTATACAAATACAGTAATAGACTGGCTTCTCCACACATCTCTGTAATCACTTGTCAGCTGATTTATGATGAATATATTCTATAGTCTGATTTTTACTCTAATATTGGCGTATGAAGGAGGCTTCTTTTTTCCTTTTATATTATCCTTGAAATGCAAAATTTCCAAAAACCTTGTATATACGTCGACGCGCAATTTAAAAAGGAACATACCTGTCAAATTTCATAAAAATCTATTACCGCGTTTCACCGTAAATGCGCAACATATAAATATATAAACATTTAAACATTAAGAGAAATGCCAAACCGTCGACTTGAATCTTAGACCTCACTTCGTTCGGTCAAAAAACTATTTTGAAAAAGGAATCAAGATACCCCACAGCGCTGCTGTTCTCGGACTTCCCTGTGCTCAACATTGGACAACTATACATTAAAACATCATTCATTTATATTGGGAAACATAAAGTAGATCTATTCATCAATATCGAACATAATTATCAAACACGACATAGAAACAGCCATGGATATTCTATACCTAGATTGACACACGGAATTGAACTCAAATCACCATACTATTTAGCTCAGATTTTATACAGGAATGTTCCAGATAATATGAGGGAGGCCGAGAGCTGCAGCAATGTGATGTTTAAAAGCTCGTTTGTGAAATGGCTCTTCAGCAAAGGCTGGATTGGAGCTGAGAGGCTGATTCACTCACCTTACACCTAGGAGGAGTAAATGCATTGGGCAACTTTATACAGTAATATTTCGAAATGCTAAATTCATTTATACATCCATACCTCACGTTCAAACATTTAGAGTTTCAAAACATAATACAGTCTTATAAAACTGAATTACCACCGGTTTTTCGTTGTTCTCCCACTCTGAATATCAAGTTACAACCAACACTATATTATGTTATCACTTATAATTAACCTATCTGAAATTTATTTTCGTAATTTTAATCACGCATATTGTAATTAATAGTAAATATAATACCATATAACTACTTATTGAATGATACTGCTTGCTGGTACTGTCTCTCAATCTCAGACGCATAGTTTTACTGGGGGAATTCCACTCAATCAATATGTTCTTTGTACTGTTGTGGTAAAAATGTAATTCTTATTTTGTTAAATATCAAATATAATTATGTACATATAAAGAATTGAATTGAAAAATTCAATTGAATCATGGCAGCCGCATGAAAATTCTAAAGCAACCTTGAAGGAAGATGTTTAAAGCCTTCAGCCTTTTCCTGCCATTTTCAGCGTTATAAAAAGTAATAGTTCAACTGAATTCTGGAACGATCCTTGTAGAAAAGAAAATGGATCAAATTAGGGATTAAACAGTTCTGAGCAAATATCTATTGACAACCAGGAAGATGGCGGACCTGCCGAAAGATCTCGTTGTCACAGTGAGTGATTAATTCATTTATTGGAAAAAATCTGACTGCTAGTCGTTCTTTTTAATTGCAAAAAGTGATTTAATAATAAGCAGTTCGTCATGTAAAACAACATTGAAGAAGTCTATTGATTCTTTCTGAATATTGCACTTATAGTCATTTTTGTCAATAATTGATTGTATTTAAAAACGCCATGAGATAAATCTACGAAATTCTTGAGAAAAATGTTTCAACAAACATTCACAAAAAATATTATGTGTTTAAAATGTTAATATAAAGTGAAGGATAATCTATTTGACTGGACTGTGATTTTCACATTTGAAACGTTGATGGAGATTCAAAGTAGTGGAAAATATACTAACTCTATGTATGATGCCGGCTGAATGTAAGTGCTTGATGCCACAGAGCATCTGATAGAGCAGATAGGACATGCGCTCTTGGTCCAGTTCCATCCGTATCACTTGACACAGATCAGCATCCATCAGCTCCATTACCAGGTAGACATCTTGAAACTCTTCCAGAGTCTTTTGCGGTGTGAATGCATTCAGCAATCTGATTATCTGAAAGCAAAACATTGCAGTGAACTCTGAATTGGTTATCCGATTCCATTTCACGATTATCCAATGTATTGTGTTATTTTCAGCCTGTTTCCTTTTGGAAAAGTGTTTTTTGAGGATGTTGCTTGCCTACATGATCCCTAAGCTTGTGCTCGGGTAATGGGAGAGATTCATAATAATAATTATAGGCTAATGAACATACAGGTTTAGATATACCATCAGGAAGTGATACGTGATTTCAAAGCGCATAACTATAATAATGTGAAATATTATTATCATCAGCTAGTCACAAGCAGCAACCCTTATTTCTAGCGGGGAAACTGTTATGATTGCTGGGAGTAAAAAAATTAAGAAATTATTATAATTTGAATAAATTATAAGATATTTTTTTAGGGTGATGCACACATGAGCTACAGACTTATGCGTGGGTAATGAGGCTGATGATAATGAGATATGAATGGACCTACAGTTTTGGTGGGTTCCGAACCACCGGGAAGCGATTATACAACTCATTAATTAAAAGGAGGCTTGTAGATAATTTTCCATGAATATTTACGGATAGGAATGTCAAGCTAAGCAGCCTGACATCCACTCTGATAATTCTGCATCAATAAAATTATTAAATTATAATAATAATAAAATAATTACTAGTGGTTATTAAATTGCAAATCCAACGATAAATACTTTCTTTTTCATAATTCATGCTAAAATTTCAGTATCTGAAAATGCATCGATAAAAATAAAGCAGCGATGAAATACTTACATTTGGGTGATTTACCAGTTTCATCAATTTTAGCTCCCGATATGCACGCTTAGCGTGAATAACATTTTGAAACGGTCTTGATAGTTTTTTAATGGCCACATGCTGCTTAGTATCATTGTCTAAAGCCGTGCTGCAATGAAATTCATGAATAATTAATGCTTGACAGATATAATGCCTATAGATATATATATTTTGACATATCATATATAAATATTATTCTATATCGAGACAGAAGAGTCACGTTCTCAACAGATATGATGCATCATAAGATCAATGTTGATAATGAAATAATTTTCTCAAGCAGCAATAAGCTACAATAATCAAATTTGACTGGAATCTGAGAATAGGGACCTGGGAATCTAGGAATTTTGAAAAATAAATTCAATTCAATTTTATTTTGCATGTTATGTATCGTATATAATACAATATTAACACACAGAACGTAGTCCACAATGCAATAAATATTAATTTGTGATAATATGTTTAATGTGTACGGCCTCAACTGATGAGCTTATCCTAAACAATTATCATAATCTTATTCTGGTCGCCGACAAGATTGCATTAATAGAAATTGCATCGTTACTGTAAGATCTTGAAGAGGATTAATGCATAATCATTTAGAAGTATTATTCCTTTGCTTTAATGGATTCCATGGAAATAGTTTTGACTAAAACTACAAAATTGATGTATATTCCTACCATTCATAGAATTATTATACCTAGGAATTGCAGAACCGGCTTATCAGCAAGAAGGAAAAAGTTGTATGTTGTATATACATCGCAATTCAAGTGAATTGACAACTATTTAAACATCAATAAAATTCTAAATGAATGATTGAGTGTATTATAGTATATAATATTAGCAATGTTAGTATGTCTATTGTAATAGAACTACATAATTTTTATTATTTGTCATGAATTTTCACAGTGAATAGATAATTGCTGACGACGGTGAAAATTCATGACAAGTAAAATTATGGAAAAAATGAGAGGCTCTAGTCAGTCGGTTACGAGGACGGGACCTGGAGCTATCTACTGCAGATAATCGGGCCCGGCTCTACCCTTCTTTTCCGAGACACCATTTTCCTGGTTCAGTGAGTTCAGTGAGCTAATATTATCAATTTTATTATTATTTATTATTCATCTTTTTTATTGAAGGCAAATCCTGTAATTATTCTATTGTTTGTTTAAAAGTTTTCTCAATATTATTTTTATTTAAGTTTCCAGTTTCATTTTGAGTTACAATTTGATTAAATCGATTACTTAGTTCTCCAAAATATAACTGTTTTGTTTATTATTTTAAAATATAGTTCCTTTCTCATGAGTTTGATCAATTTAACCTCTCGCAAGCCAAGCGATTCCCCTATTATAAATTGTTACCATAATGTCTAGGGTTGTTCTCACAACCTTTATAAAACCATCACAATACCATACATAATATAACCCCAATATATTCACAATTATAAATACCCCATTACATGGTGTTGGGCGTCGTTCTCATGAGAAAGAGTTTATTAATTGACAAGATTAGCCTTCAAATTATCTATTGACATTTTCATTTCAGGTCATTATCATAATTATTATATTCTGTGTTTGATCTCGTATAATTATGTCCTCTATTCTCTCAACGTACAGGGTAAATATGATAATTGTTATTATTGTTATATTGAGATGAGTAGCTCTAGTTCTAGTGACTCTGAACAATCACCTAGTGAATTCGAGGTTTCATTATTACGTTTACCTATTGATTTAAAAGTAAAATCTCTGGATAAATCAGAATTATTAGAGCTAGGCAAACAGTTAGGTATTCACATCCCTCAATCTGTTAATATTGAATACTTGAGATTCGCTGTTGACTTGGCAAAAAAAGTTTGTATTTATGTGGACCACGATTCAGGAGCTAGAGATGCTCTAAGTCGATTACTTAAGTTAGGGTCCCTGTCTCAACGCGATCGTATTATCTTCCCTATGTTAGCCGATTACGAGCGAATAGTAGGCAAGCTAGGCAGAAATCAAGAACACATCTACGACACAGTAGCTCCCGATAACTTAGCAAAAATCCCAATTCCAGAAAATAATATGGCAGGGAATGATAAAAGACCCTTTGCGAAACCCGAAAGCTATGGGGGTACAAAGAGTGAAGACTTTAACGAGTGGTTGAAAACCTTCAATAGGGCAGCAAAAATAAATAAGTGGGATGAGGATGATAAAATCTTGTATTTACCCCTCTACCTCAAGAAAACAGCATTGGCAATTTTCGACATATTTTCGGATAAAAATGAAAACGCGACATTTCTTGATGCAGTGGGCCACTTAAAAAGTAAACTTGTAGACCCTGTTCATGAAGAGACAACCAGACAAAAACTCGAAAACAGAAACAAATTACCAACAGAAACATACACAGAATACACAGCAGATATAATAAAACTTTGTCACATTCTTGAGCCTCAAATGTCAGAGAAAAGAATAGTAGGATATGTTTTGAGAGGCTTAGACGTAGGAGCATTGCAACATGTTGCTTTCATGGACAATGCATCAGTTGAAGATTTAGAGAAAAATCTCGCCAAATATGAAAGATCTCGCTTCCTTCTAGACAAAAAGTTAGGAATGCATAATGCTTCAATCGAACAGCCTGTCCAAAAAATAAATGTAGTAGATACTTTAGAGAAGAAATTGAACGATCTGAGTATTGTGGTGAAAAATTTGAGTAGAAATGTAGGTCAATCACAAAATCCCAATCCTAATAGACAGTTTGGAAATAGGAGCGGAAACTTTTCCCCACACGAACAAATCAGAACAACTTCCAAAGACAACCTTATTCAAACAATAATAATTACAATGATCGCGACAGAAACACACAATCACATAATCCTAATCCTAATAGACAGTTTGGAAATAGGAGCGGAAACGTCTTCCCACACGAAACAAATCAGAACAATTTCCAAAGACAACCTTATACAAACAATAATTACACACAATCAACATCAGTCAATTACAGGACACCAATCAACCCTAATAGGACTAGATTCTGTACATACTGTAAGAGGAATAATCACTGGAAAGATGATTGTTTTTTCTTATCAAAAAACTCGAATACAGGATCCCGAGCCTAGACGAATCGGATATGAACTTGGGATCCGGATTTGAAAAACAAAGCGCTGAATTTCCATTTGATAATTATTCTCCAAATTCAATTGATAAAGAAGAAATCACATGTAATATAATATCTTCTGTATCAATGAAAGATGAACAATCCAAAGCGATAGAATTTGTCAGGCAGTTTTTTCTCAATGCCAATAATAATCAGTTATACTCAAATGAAAGTGAAAATAATTGCTCTAACGAAATAGAAAGTGAAACCAACTTCAAACAGCTATTGTCTTCCGAAATGCATGCTCAGCACGAACTTGGAATGAATGGATCATTGACTAAAGAGAGAAGAATTCAAGTCCCAGTACTTACTATTAATGGAAAATTCAAAGGAAAAGATGTATCAATTACCATTGACACCGGTACGAACGTAAACATAGTTCAAAAAAATCTTTTAAGTAGCGATGATCTAAAACATTTGAAAAATAGTAGTATTGCTTTATCGGTAGCTAATGGTTCATTAATGCCGATCACAGGAATGATCTCGAGTGAAATTCAAATACATGACAGGAAATTCGAAGTAAATTTAGTAATTTCTGAAGACTTACAGGCCGATATTATTGTTGGAAATTCCTTCTTCTCAAAATATAAAACGAAATTAGATTATGAGAATAACATCATTTCAATGAACGATAATGGTAAAATAGTCGAATTAGACATGGATAAAGAGTGGATTTGTACATTAAATAGATTACACAACGATTCTGAAACAAATATTACAAAAGAAGTCTGCATACCCAATCCCGTAAATTTCGTCAAATGTGCTCTTGAAACAATAATCCCCGCTCAAAAAGACGTGAATGTCAAAGTCAATCTAACACAAAAATTGCTCAAAGTATCCCATTTTACTCCAAATGAATCGTTATTACATAATAAAAATTGCATGTGCTTTGGAATGAGGATGATTTTGAAACAAACATGAGTGAAATTAGAATTTTGAATCTAGGAAGGCAAGATATAAGATTGTTGCATGAAACTATTATTGGTGAAATTGAAGGAGAAGTTTGTAATTACGACGAATCTGTTTCATTAGTAGACTCTGTACTATTCGATGGAGGGGGTTGTGAAATAGATATTAATAAAGATCTTACACCAGAGCAAAATTCCAAAGCGAAAAGACTCATCAATAAATACAAACACCTATTTTCAACAAACGAAATTGATTTCGAGGAAGCGAAATTACCCGAATACAAGTTCAAACTTACAGATTACACACCCATTGCTAAGTCACCGTACAGATTACCTATCGCTCAAAGAACAGAAATAGACAGACAAGTAGAGTTATTGATAAAAGCAGGAATAGTTTGTGAAACCCAGAGTCATTATGCTTCTCCCGCATTTTTAGTTACTAAAAAAGACGGTGGATTCAGATTGGTTGTAGACTATTAGTTGAAATAATAATTTTTATTATAATTTATAACAGTATTTTGCACGTATATATGAAATCCCATTGACCGATTCAGACTCATCAGATCAAATAGATCGCAACGCCAATTAATTGAATTGAAAATGATTAAATGTTAATGAAGCCTCTAAATTATTTCCACTTTTTTCTTGGATTTGAGTCTGGGATGGTTATAATTTTGATCACCACAAGTTACGATATCAGTATCTCACTATGGATTGGACACAAAACAGAAACAGTTCGGAGTTAAATTTACAAGATGAAGAGATAAATCGGAAAAGTCTGTTAAAAAATACGTCAAATGTTAATTTACTCACCAGACCATTCCTTGAGCTCCTACGCCCAGGCACCTAAGACTTACGTAACGACCAGAATACACATCACCAAAATCCATTTTGTTTGGTTAAACAATAGTTTATAATATTATTAAAATATCACACCACTCATGTTTACCTACAAACATAAACAGCATGCAAACTAGGTAAAAAACACACAAAACTAACAAATTGTTAAGCAATTTTCTACACTACACACTTTAATAATATTAATAATGTATATCAGCGGTTCCCAACCTTTTTCACTGCTATACCCCTTGAGATAAGTTTATTTCAAATTGTATCCCCTAAAACATTCACCTATTTATATAGTCTATAGCTTGTTTTTTTTTTAGTTTTATATTATAGTACCATCAAGATTATTCTGATGTAAAAAGCCATCTTTTTAGTCTAAGCTTGCATTTTCACTTTTTCACTATATGTACAAACTCAATTAAATTTTTAAAATCATCTTGATTCCTATTTACATTTTTCACAATTTAATAGACCCGCCTACATTGAAATAAATTGTACGTTCAATATTTTAAACACATACTCTGTTTAGAGTTATGAGACTACCCAGGGGAAGACTGCCCTTGAGAGTTAGCAGAAAAAATTTAGAATGTTTTTGTTATAGGAAATGGATGAGATGGGATAAGGAATTGAACCTGGTGATATGTTTGATTAATATGACTGAATAGAGATGAGAATCGAATTCAGTTTTATGTACCAAGGAATGAAAGAGAGAATGATAATTGAATAGGTAAGGAGTAAGGAGAGCTAATGAAGGAAAATATCATCCAATGTATGAACAGTTGTAACTGTCATAATGTCTAGTATTGTACGGTAGTCAATTCTTGTAACTCAGTATTACTCAAGGGTGTAATTTTTCATTTAATTGTTTTGTTATTTTAATACTTTTTTCAATGCTTTATTATTTTCCATTATTCAAGATGTAGTGAGTACTTATCATCTGATGTTTTATTTTTGAAATGAATAAATTGTAATGTTTGTTTTCTTTCGAACAAATGAAAACTTTATAAATAATATAGAAATAACAAAGTACTAGTAACTAGTAGTGTTTATATAAAAAAGTATTTTAAAAAAGGTACTATATTATTTTTATATTATCAATTCAAGTAGCCCTCAGTTTCGCAGTACAGTTCTCAAAATCAATAGCTCTTTGGAGTTTCTAATATCAAAGAGATATTATAAACAAAACGGTTATTAAATATCTTATGGCTAAGATTGTCGTCATTGCTGTAGCCAATTTCAAGTCATTTGTATTAATTTCAATCATTTTTATCGTTTAGTAAGCAATATTATATTTGAAAGACAATTTTTTGAAGTCATTTTGCATAAAGCATCTTGGAACTGAGTTTTGGGTTACTGAAATACAGTGACGTCGCAAAGAGGTTGTAAGCTGGAAAGCCCTCCTCACTACACCATCGTTTTCCAGTAGGCAAAACAGTAATAGCAATATTACTTATACAGAGTGTTTCAGAAGTAGTGTCGAACATTTTGGGGTAATGTTCCTGGATGATAGGAGACTACAAATGTCGTATTTGAAGTGTCCAAAACTCAGCGGTTATCCTTATAGCTGCCATTTTGCTTTTTTAACTTGGGAATTTTTATCTCGAGAACAAAATGTTGTATTGATCTGAAATTTGGCATGAATATTTATGCTATAAAGACTCAACTATGAAAATAAAATAATATCGATGTAAATTTTCAAAATGGCGGCCATTTAAAACTTTGGTGGCAAATTTCACGAAAACCGTTCACATTACAGAAAAATTCCAATAGACAAAAAAGTTAGAAAATTTTATCAAGATTTCAAGGATACCTCATTTATTAAGATTGATCAAATAACAACAGAGAAATTAATTCTTTTCGTACTGCATGCATGACCACTTTTCACCATTCAAACATCAATATCAAATTTTTAATTCCAATTGTATTTAAGATCAAGCTTTGAAACTCAGTATGATTTTACAATGTTTTTAGATGATCTTGTTTGTCCTGTGCATGCATGCAGTACAAAACGAATTAATTTCTCTGATATTCTTAGACCAATCTAAATTAATAAGGTATCCTTGAAATCTTGATAAAATTTGCCAACTTTTTTGTCTATTGTAAATTTTCTGTAAAGTGAATGGTTTTCGTGAAATTTGCCATCAACATTTTTAAATGGCCGCCAGTTTGAAAATTTACATAGAACATTTTTTATTCTTAAAATTTTTTATTCTATACTTGAGTCTTTATATCAAAATATTCATGCCAAATTCCAGATCAATACAACATTTTGTTCTTAAGATAAAAATTCGTAAGTGAAAAAACTAAATGGCAGCTATAAGGATAACCTCTGAGTTTTGGACACTTCAAATGCGACATTTGTAATCTCCTATCATCCAGGAACAATACCCCAAAATGTTCGACACTACTTCTGAAACACCCTGTATAAGTAATATTGCTATTATTGTTTCGCCTAGGCTACAGGAAAACTGTGGTGTAGTGAAGGGGGGCTTTTCAGCTTACAACCAGCTATGGCAGCTATAAGGATGACCGCTGAGTTTTGGACACTTCAAATACGACATTATTAATTGTAGTCTCCTATCATCCAGGAACAATACCCTAGAATGTTCGACACTAAGTTACTTCTGAAACACTCTGTATTAGCTCTACTTAATATATTGAAAGATCATGTTAAAAATTAATCGCATTAATTAATTACAGATTGTTGGATGATAATAAAAAAGTAAATGATACATTATCTAAGTAGTTGTTAAAACTTGTTATATAACAAATACACAACCTCCTCCAAAATAAATACAAATAGCCTAACCTCAAATCATCAATTCAAGAAAACCTTTTAACGTTAATTTTAAAATGCTCCCAACAACATTATGCTCAATTATAAAAAAATTAATATTTCCAAGGAATAGGGTAGATTTACACTGAAATACAGATTCAAAAGTTTCCTGAAACTATAATAGCCAATTTTATCATCTACGATAACGATAATAATAGACTTTCAATGGAAATAGTAGATTAATAATACATGACTTCAATAATCATTGTATTATTCACTTTAATACTTGATAATTCAACAAAATTATAAAAAATATTTTAGAAAAATACAGATTTTATTAAAACTTCTTTTTGAAGAATGAATGCTTATACTTTAGTTTCAAGAGGGATAAATCAAAATTATTAGCTTCATTATTAGCATCAATATATGTTTATAAAGTCATAACCTATAAAAATAAAAGTGTTTAAAATAATTAAAGTGTTTTAAAGTTTATAAAGTCACACACCAAAGGTAAAAATAAAAAGGATTCAGGAAAAAATTGATTTACCAATTGAGGTTTGATGTTTTAGCAGGCCAAGTTCATCATTGTTTCATGTAATTCCAAATTTTCATGTAATGTAATTTAACTGGAATTTATCCTTTCTTCACTTCACACGATCACAGTGTTAATTTTCCATATTTCCCTTTGCCAAATTGCCATCGCCATCAAAGAACTTTTATCTTTGTTTTTGTTACTTCTATGCTTCATAGGTTATGTGAAAACGCAGTGGCAGTGGCAAAATATTATTGTGGCAGTGGCTACAAATGAGATACCGCATCAACAAATTGGCCCAACAATTATAGCCAACGTCGGCAAGCGCCAGTTTGTGGATAGGTGGCTTTTCAGCACTGGCCTTCTTTGGCCATCGCTTACATTTATCGAGCGGAGTCACATTCCTTCTACTTTGTGACGGAGGCCAGCCGAGCGGTTCAAAGTACAGTGAAGGCCAAACATCCAAATATTTTGGCAAACCACCCCATTCACACCTTCAAGTCAACCAATCTCTGCTGTTTCCTGTTTTGACATCTGCTCTGCTGGTTTTTCTGTGTACTAAGTTGTGATTTTTGAGTTTATTTTCTGTGTATTGTTATTAACAATTATACTAGTAGTTCTGTGAACAGTAGACCTCACGCAGTATTCTCATCCACAAGTACCTGATTGAAACTATAGACCTTAAGGTGCCTACAGATATACGCGCTGCGAACATGAGCAATTCACTTTTAATCTAGGACTAGAATGTACTTAGATTGTAAACTCAGCTGGGAGTATCACCTAGTGAATTTATGTAAAAAGCTTTCTAGAGTAACATTTCTCTTACGAAGACTGAAATATTGTGTAAACCTTGATGTAATCAAAATGATTTACTTTGGTCTCTTCCATTCACACTTGATTTATGGAGTAAAACTGTGGGGCAACTCATCTTCTTCAAAAAAAGCATTTATATGGCAAAAGAAAGCACTTAGAGTTATATTTGGTAAGAAATACAATGAATCTTGTAGAGGAATTTTTGTAGAACACAAAATTATGACCTTGCTTGTCTGTATATATATTATAATTTAATCTCAGTGTTCTAGACATAGGGACGATATAACTAGACCTACAGTTAGATTGACTAAAACTCTAAAAAGTCATAAGTACCTACAAATTCGAATGTTTAATTTACTACCAGATAATGTTAAGAAGTTACCATTGAAAACGTTTTGTATTTCTGTTGATAAATGGCTCAAGTCTGAAGCTTTCTATTCTGTCAATGAGTACCTAGAATATTTCAATGTATATGTGTAATTTTGTTCGTTTCTATAGTCCAACTCGTGTTATTTTGCTACAATATTTCAATGTGTATTTGTAAATTTGTTCATTTTATAGTCCAACTTGTGATATTTTACTTATTATTGACAAAGCCTATTGCTTACATTTTTGTAATGTTGTTTTATGGCCAATAAATTCTTGATTCTTGATAATCAGCTGATGCTAAGTTTTTTATATCTGTATCTTACCGTTTCTGTAAAAATACAGATATAGTCAGCTGATTAAAAGTTAATTGCTAATGTTCGCGGCGCGTATATCTGTACGCACCTTTATGGAAATAAAGCAATAGACTGGCTTCTCTACACATCTGTGTAATCACTTGTCAGCTGATTTATGATGAATAATAAATTCTATAGTCTGATTTTTACTCCAATATTGGCGTATGAAGGAGGCTCCTTTTTCCTTTTATATTATCCTTGAAATGCAAAATTTCCAAAAACCTTGAATATATGTCGACACGCAATTAAAAAAGGAACATACCTGTCAAATTTCATGAAAACCTATTACCGCATTTTGCCGTAAATGTGCAACATATAAACATTAAAACATTTAAACATTAAGAGAAATGCCAAACCATCGACTTGAATCTTAGACCTCACTTCGCTCGGTCAATTATAATGATTATATAAATATAATGATATATTTTTTATATTCCCCTCTTATTTGATTTTTTGAATCTCAACTCCATTTTCAATTCGTCATATTGAATGCAGTGCTCTTCAGAGCAAGCACTTGTAATAGTCCATTCAAAATATTACTTTTGACTTGAAGGGATGTGCGGGGAACAGGAATAGATGAAGATCAGCCAATAAAAGTGTTAAATAAGGTCATAGGAAGAAGCACAGTTGCCAATTTGTCGATTAGACTCAGTGTTTTCAGTGAGGAAACATTTTATGACTATTATGAGCAGTTGAACACTCACTTTATGATGGCCACTTTACAGCACAGCAAAATTGCTGCAGCTGTATCCTATCCCAAATACCTTAGAGATGCATCTCTCTTGAAGATATTTCTTTAAGGTCTTTGTCCTATCCCTACTTTTCTCTGCTCCGCATGTCCCTCCTCCAATTCAGAAGTAATTGGCGATATGGTCGCCACTGGCCACGCAGTATGGATGTGTGGATGCCAATACAAAAGCAGTCAAAGCTTACTTGGCTGGGCCAAGTGTGGACTGGGCATAAAAGTGTGCAGCTGTGCAGCACAGTTGCCATGCTTTTCTGTCATGTGTTGTGTGTGTACATCTCAGCATAAAGAAATGAATACTACATAATACAGGATGATATTCGTTCATCTCTGGTCTCAGCATAGTATTATTTAATTTATTGGTCCATAAAAGGGATCACTAAAATAAAGCCCACTGGGACATGTCAAGAAAATGTGAAATAAAAACAGCTGCTCTGAGGCAGAGATCAAAAAAGAAAATAAGTACTCACCACACTGCTTTCCAACATATAGAACTCACAGAGAGTGATCCATGAGTAGGCCCTCGAAACCGCACAGCAGGCAGATCCCTTGCCAAGAGAGGTAGCCTATACAGGAGAGGTATTACTTGCGCAGGTGACCTGTAAAGTTATACCGGAGCGTGTGTGCGAGCAGCTTCAGGCAAACCTGCACAGGTAGATCAACCTGCGCTGGTCACCAGAGAAGAATCGAATTTCAATTCTTTTAACCTGCACAGGTGTGCTCATCTGAGCGTGTGTATGGGCCTTGACGGTATACGTGCACAGGTTTATGTCATCTTGTTCACTCGCCATAAACATCACCCACAAAGTAGAAGGAGTATTCCTCTTTCTTCTCTGTGGGTATACTGCAACGTGTATAGCCTGCCTTATAATGGCTGATAGACATATATGCCAGACCAGTGCGGGATCTGCTGGGCCTTTGGTAGGGTATATCCAGCCTGAGTCTACTCCTGGTTTAATATGGGTGGAAGCTCTGTCAGGTCACGAGCAACCCCACATTTGCATGTGTTCTGCTTCTGCAAAGAGTATAAAGAATGTGAGGGAGAAGACGGTGAGGATACTCTCTTTAATAAAGAGTGGGCGACAGTGGGCTAATCTACCAGCCCTACAAATAATCCTCATGGCCCTCTTCTGGAGACGAAGGAGTCGGACGATATCTGTGGCTCCACCCCAGAGGGGGAGGCCATATAAAATCACACTCTGAAAAGTGCCAAAATAACACAGTTCAAGATAATGAGGTGGCACACTGTATTTAAGACCTCTCAGCAGGAAAACTACCCTGCTCAACCTGGAGCAGACTGCCTCAATGTGCTCGCCCCATGAAAGCTTCCTGTCTATGATAAATCCTAACAGTCTGATGGGGGCAAAATTGTACTCATTCCCATTTCTAAGACTGAACACAATAGACTGTGTCTTCATTGAGGAGAAAGCGATTGGCAGAGAACCAGTCCAACACAAACGCCCCAGTCTCCACCATAGCTGCCTTCAGCCCTCCCATCTCACGACCTGCGCGCATTGAAGAAGGTGATGTCGTCCCCATAACAGACAACACACCTGCCATCTACCTAAGCTTTGTCATTAACTGAAATCAGAAATAGCAGAGATCCCTGAGGCACTCCACATTGTCCACAATCTCTGATCTCATAGAGAACTCCATTAGCCAGCACCGCCTGTCTGCGACTCTCCAGGTACGCCTGAATCAGTCTTGGAGGAGATCTTTCCACAACATAATGCTTAAAGCTTGTCTATAAGAATAGCATGGTCCAGTGTGTCGAAGGCCTCGCTGAGATACGACCGGCCATGTTCATCTACACTACCACCCATTCGGCTTTGCTAAACAAAATGGCATGTAGAGAATATAGGATAATAGTTTATTTTCTTTGTTACAGTATTTTTCAATATCTTAATATGCTATCTTTCGTTCATGGCGATTGGCGATGGTAAGCGAAGCAAACCACCCATTCACACTCTGGCGCTCGTCGTTATTTGTACACATTGGGCGATAGTGTGGATGTAACATCACGTCACATCACACCACTTCCACCAGTCGAACGTCGAGGCATCGAGGCACTGTGGTCGAGGCGTCACACCACAGTATACATACAGTACGGAAACTTGGCTATACCCTGACGCCAAAATCCGCCATCTTGTTAGGAAGCGCTGCATTGTAATAGTATTGATGGTAGGTTCGGATCACTTTAATGATCCGGATCAATTGATCTCGTTCACTGTCACGAGCCAATCAGAAGACCAGGATTGGAACTTCCCAAGGTCACGTGACGTGTTTAGTATTGGGGTCATGTAAAAAGCATTGGTTAGATAGGCGTTTGATTACAAGTTTCCATTCTGTATCTATTCTGTGGTCACACCACCACCACCACGTCACACTGTCACAGTGACTACGTCATCAATTATTTGCATTCTGTGATTTTGAAAAAAGGATTCACATTTTTAATTTTGGTCTCCACTCTCCAGTGGATTTTTCTTGCTCACGTTATTAGCACGTAAATAGAACAATAATTATGGAATGCATTGTAAGTATGTTAAACTATCATTTTACTTATTCATGTACCGTAAGACTTTTATTTCAACTCTTGCCTACATAGGCTAGCCTATTTTCCAAGCATCAAATACGGTAAGTCAAGTTACTTATAACAATATGCAAGTCACAAAGACTTATTTATTATTTTCTTTTCCGGCTAATGCATGATTTGACGTGCACTTCAAAAGACAAAACTTGAAAAGTGCCATCGAAATACGGTACGTGACATGTCATAACTCGAACACAGATTATAATTTATATAGGTAATATTAATTATTCCAGTACAAATTAGAGCAGCAGTAATTTCTCATTTCAATATGTTACGTTATATGTTTGAAGGGACGGATTCAAGGATCCAAAGGTTCAAAGAACCGGAGCTTATTGTGTGTCCCAAGTACGTTAGTTGGGCAAACCCATACTTGTGTCCTTCACAAGATCCAGGAGTTTTTCTCTTTACTAACATCCTATTTATAATCTGTTTGCTTGCAGCCGAACAGAGCCCTTCTCCTTACCCCTAGTCTCTCGCAATCCAGTATGATAATATGCTTAGCAGTTTCTTCAGACTGACTGGTCCACGTGACTTACGTGAGTTCCACTCTTGGCCTTTTTTTGTAGGTCCTTCCGCTGAGGGAGGGGTCGCTAAATTGCCTCTAGGGCGCCTGGTGCCTGGCCACCCTCGACTCTGCCTCTTGACCAACATTTGCCCCTCCGAAACTTTGCAGGGTCAAAAGCTTCACCTCTCTCAAGAAGTTTTGCCTGAATGGCCGCCTTTCTTTGAGCAGTGGTGAGGTTTGGTCTCCGCAAACCGCTTGGTTGCTCTATTGCATCTTCAGGCATTCATGCGGATTCTTGCTTTCCTGGACTTCTGAGAAGCTCATCTTCCCTCTCCAGTTGGGATGGTGTGATTGAACTTACGTCATCCATGTCGTGATCAGTAGAAGCCTTCTCAATGTTGATAGTCTCTACATAAGAGTGCCACGGAACCTCCTGTGTTCCTGAGGACCCATTTCGGATTGAGAAACCTGCCCTGATAGAGCAGATCCCGATGGTTTGAAGGCAAGGCAACTTCTAGAGTTGTCTTGGGGTTTGGTTTTTTTTTCGTTCATGTGGTTCCCACGAACAGCTAGGGAAGTGTAGTCTACCCAGACAGAGCCCCGCATGTCCAGGCAAGGCTGAATACTACAGGAGGGCGCACCGTCCTGCAGGCACCGTTAGGGCATAATAAAAGCACCACTCATCAGCACGGTCCACATCACTCCTTGGTTTGGCCTAAGAAGAAGTAAGAATATGGCCAAGGAAGGCCGACAGATAGGAAAAGAAAGAATGGCACACAGCTAAGTGAATGGTAAAGTGTCATTCTAGAAATTAAAGTTTCAAAGCATATTAAGAAGGAAAAGAAGGGTTTTGGAAAGGGGGTCAATTTTTTGCCTCCTACGACAAGCAGGCATACTGTAGGTGTATTCTGGTTTTTAACAAATTCTTGAGTCCAATGTTCGACTTGTAGCACCCTCAAATCACAGTGGGCTTTATTCCAATAAGTGTTTTTTCTTCAAGTCATGTATCATTTTGTAAAATATGTATTGGATTTCTGCAAATTTCAACTCATTTAATATTATAATTGAGAAAAGATAGCACATCTTACATGATGACTGCTGAACACCAAAAATAATATTAAAAAATTACCTTTCAAAACAGTATGGTACCACCACCACCACCACCACCAGTCCCGTGTCTAACGAGTAGTCCAGTAATGTCTTATTAAAATATCAATAGTATCGAACCCCG
The DNA here is from genome assembly GCF_014356525.2 of Nilaparvata lugens. NCBI lineage: Eukaryota > Metazoa > Arthropoda > Insecta > Hemiptera > Delphacidae > Nilaparvata > Nilaparvata lugens. The sequence continues at coordinate 14,691,021 of NC_052504.1, forward strand.
GTAGTGATGCTATCCAAAATAAAAACTGGAATTAATAATATAATATAGTTTGATTGTGTAAAACAAGTTGAGACTTGGCCCTCCATCCGAAGAAATTACAGGGTTGCCAAATCGTGTAAAATTGCAACTTTCTGAAATTTCCAATTCAACGTCAGAATTGGATGTATAATATCATCCCCGATATCCTAGTAGTGCTAAAAAAGTTTCAGGGTTGAAGGATTAAAAGGAAATTTAACTTTTATGATAAAATTGGAAACATCGCGAAGATTTGTTTTTCTTTTGAATATCACTTCTCTCAGAATCATGTAGTGTCATAATACGTAATAATTTTATATCAAATCAACGGGGAGACTGTCTCCTTTCTATTGGTGTCTGGATCATTTTTATCAGACCCATAGATATTTTTTAATTAATAATTATGTTCGTCAATGTCGAGACATTTCGAGCAGAAAACATGAAATTTTCGACATGCTGGAAACTTTTTTGTTTCAAATGATAAGTAGGTGGTGAAAGCGAGAAAGTTTCTCAGAAATAATTGAAATTATTTTTCCAATTGTCAAACGTACTCGGAAGAACGTATTTTGGCCTCTCAGGAGTTTCAAAGTCAAGGATAGCGGCTGAATGGTGTGCCGCCATATGCTATCGATAGCTGGGATCAACAAATTCAAAATACAGAACGATTGAAAACATCTGGTGTGGCGCACTAACACAATTTTCCTTGCCGTTATGAGAATTGATCACCTGTCGCTAGTGTTCTGGCGCATCTCAAGTCTACTTATAAACAAAGATCTGAGCCAGCTGGTGACAGGACAATAACGCTGGAGACATACGAGGTCTGCTATCTCTCCATAGTGAATGATTTAATAGAATCAACGGTTGCCAACAGTTTGCAATTATATATTGGATAATCACATTTTCTCGAATTTCGAGGTTATTTTCAATTTTAGGTGAAAATGTTGCTAAACATTAATTGTAGAGATTTTTATGCTCAATCTTTTCCTCTTGAAATTTTTTGTTTAAATTTTATCTAAAGCCTGATAATTGGGAATCTAAAATCAAATTTTGCATAGATGGGGCGGAGCTCCTGAAATTTTTACAGATATGGGACTTGTTGCAGTTGATAGAGCTTATCAATGACTATTCCAGTTATAAATTTGATCAAAATCGTTGGAGCCGTTTTTGAGAAAATCGCGAAAAACCCTGTTTTTGACAACATTTTCGCCATTTTAGCCGCCATCTTGGATTGCATTTGATCGAAATTATTCGTGTCGGATCCTTATAGTGTAAGGACCTTAAGTTCCAAATTTCAAGTCATTCCGTTAATTGGGAGATGAGATATCGTGTACACAGACGCACACATACAGACCAATACCCAAAAACCACTTTTTTGGACTCAGGGGACCTTGAAACGTATAGAAATTTAGAAATTGGGGTACCTTAATTTTTTTCGGAAAGCAATACTCTCCTTACCTATGGTAATAGGGCAAGGAAAGTAAAATTCAGTAATTGCAAGCCAGATGATCATAATAATAGTGAAAATGACAACCTCGCCTTGAATAATCCAAGCGGTGTTTCATTACAGCCTTTCTAGAGGCAATCAGCTGACTCCCTTCACCATAGTAAACAGAATAATACTGCTGTCTACATTGCATCTCATTTACACTATGGCCTCGAAACAATTAATTCTGTCTATTGTTTTGACATGCGCTGTATATAGATTTCCACTTTTCAATACTCTAAAAAAATATTACAATTTTCTTGATTTAATCATGCTCATGATAAAATCAGGATTTCGTTGTTTGCTCACAGAATTTATTATATCAATTTGAAGTGTGCCTTCTCCATACGAGTCAGAGGTAACACAATTTGATGACTCTAGTTTTTCAGATATCGATGTTTTTCAATGAAGTTTCATGATATATTATGTGTCCGACTCCTTCATCTTATCCTTATTTTGTGAAAAATGAAGATTCAAAATTTCTTTTCATAGGTTTCTTGTGTTTTATCTTGTTTCATCACTCTTTATATACTTAAACACTTGATAATGGAATGAATATCATCGGATCACGTGAACAAAAAAAAAAGGGTGGGCCTACCTGACATACTATATGATAACACTGTACTCCTGATAAGTTGAAAATTTTCAAGCTGAAGTAGATTAATTTGTTGCACATTCGGTTAAAATATTAACAAATATACCAAATATTACCAATATTATATCACATATAGTGAGAACGAATTACTCTGAAGCTTTCTATTCTCACTGAACATGAAGAGGCAATTACCAAGCCAGAATCGCAGTTCCGTTCAAATCATTATTATCAGAGCTTTCAAATTGATGCTATGTAACTATGGATGTTATCCCCATCTCACAATTTCCCTATTTATCCTTATCCTGATTCAGAATAAAGTAGTTGATCTCTATAATCACAAAAATCAATGTACAGTACCTGTAATAAATAGTAAAAATAACAAAATTTCTAGTAATAATGCAACTTTTTCTAGGTATGATTTTAAGGTTCATAAAATGACTTTTTCTCAATCACAGGCAGAAATTCCAATGATCATCATAATAGTAATTTAATGAAATTGTTTGTATTGTACATTGTTCGTCGCAAGATAAGCTACATCTTCAAGGTAATCAACATATTTAGGATTATCATGTTTACGAATGAAAGCGAGACTGTGATAGAAGATTAAAAAAACTGAAATATAAACATTATATACAATGCATATTTCTGATAAACTATAATTACAAATGATAGTATCAAGCCGAAATGAATTGAGCAACTGAATTTCAAAGTTACTATCCACTGTTCAAATCGCACTGTGATTTCCTTTTACTTCCAAATGGATTGAATTGCCTCACTCTTCAACGTAACAATTATTGTAAAAAAACCAGTGGAATGTGAACGTCATCCAAATAGCATTTTAATTTCAATTTTCAGATCATGAAATTTATAAAACTAATTCTTGAGAGAAGAGTGATGAATTGCAAACAGTGCAAGAAACATTGATACAAAGCGATAGGTTGAGTGGTAGAGAGGACTTACTCTCTACCTAAGTCCTAACTCCGCCTAATAAAGAATTTTTCATTTCATTCATTTCATACAATGAAAATCACATCGATTAATTTTAATACTGGACTTAATTTATATTATCGTTAATTTATATTATTTTTAAAGCTGTTAAATGTAAAACCAACATTTTAAATTTTCTCTACTGGAGCAAAACATCGATAGAAAATAAAGAAGAGCCCATTATAAGCACAATATACTTGTGTACTAGAATTCACTTGAACTAACTCATCACTTCAACCCTTCAATGATCACAATGAACTAGAATGGTATAAAAACCATGAAATTGATAATCAGGTACATTTTCAAATAGCTTCACCCAACTTAATCTGTGAATGCAAAGTCACCAAAACATGTTCAATAGAATTAATTTGAATGCTTCAAACAAAATGATCTATTCTTTTGGTGCCCTAATCAAAATCAATTTCAATCAACATTAATCGACATAAAGAAAAGCTTCTGCCAACCTGTGTAATGAATGACAAGATGTGAGTGGAGGTGAAAAATCGATATTTAACGAAAATAATAGAAGATGATGAATCATCTTTCAATTAATCTTATACGGTAGGGTACTTTGTGGTTAAATGTGAACACTTTCATGATTTTCCTACCTTTTATGCATGCTTACTCTTCCTTAATTTGAATGTTTGCATGGCTTTCATCTTTAGAATCTACTGAATTTTCATATTGGACTGTCTAAATAATGTAGATTCAGCTAGTAGAACGGAAGATAAGCTACTTACAGAGAGAATCATAGAAAGTTTCAACTCAACAAGCCCAATGTATAATTTTTTTTGCCTCAGCCGTCATATATATTTGGCTCAACTGAAGGTATATTATCAACCTGGCTTGGAGAATATTAACTGTAGAAAACAGCAAACACTGCACGCTATGATTTTTCAGGAAATTGCCACTGTTAACACTATTGTAATCTATGATTTATCTCAGTTTTTGACATTCATAACTTATAATAAATTTTAGCATAGAATTATGATCATACACACATATTTTAAATATGTATTATATTATGTAATAGTATGAATATTTTATCGGTTGCAAACAATATCTTTGTCTGTCATAGAATGCATGATTTAGCACATATATAACAACAAATGATTTTTGAGAATTTAGAGAATTAAAATGTGAAAATTAGTTTCATCGCATGTCAAAACAATAGACAAAATTGATTGTTTCGAGCGCCATAGTGTGAATAAGATGCAACTTAGAAAGCAGTAGGCCTACTACTGTTTTTTTAGGTTACTAACAGAATTACAATAGGGTTTTCTCTGCTATGGTGAAGAGAGTCAGCCACGCCGTACCGCGTCGACTGTTTCCCCTTCCACAGCGTCAAATCGAATCGCAAATAAATAACAATATAATATAGTTTGATTGTGTAAAACAAGTTGAGACTTGGCCCTCCATCCGAAGAAATTACAGGGTTGCCAAATCGTGTAAAATTGCAACTTTCTGAAATTTCCAATTCAACGTCAGAATTGGATGTATAATATCATCCCCGATATCCTAGTAGTGCTAAAAAAGTTTCAGGGTTGAAGGATTAAAAGGAAATTTAACTTTTATGATAAAATTGGAAACATCGCGAAGATTTGTTTTTCTTTTGAATATCACTTCTCTCAGAATCATGTAGTGTCATAATACGTAATAATTTTATATCAAATCAACGGGGAGACTGTCTCCTTTCTATTGGTGTCTGGATCATTTTTATCAGACCCATAGATATTTTTTAATTAATAATTATGTTCGTCAATGTCGAGACATTTCGAGCAGAAAACATGAAATTTTCGACATGCTGGAAACTTTTTTGTTTCAAATGATAAGTAGGTGGTGAAAGCGAGAAAGTTTCTCAGAAATAATTGAAATTATTTTTCCAATTGTCAAACGTACTCGGAAGAACGTATTTTGGCCTCTCAGGAGTTTCAAAGTCAAGGATAGCGGCTGAATGGTGTGCCGCCATATGCTATCGATAGCTGGGATCAACAAATTCAAAATACAGAACGATTGAAACATCTGGTGTGGCGCACTAACACAATTTTCCTTGCCGTTATGAGAATTGATCACCTGTCGCTAGTGTTCTGGCGCATCTCAAGTCTACTTATAAACAAAGATCTGAGCCAGCTGGTGACAGGACAATAACGCTGGAGACATACGAGGTCTGCTATCTCTCCATAGTGAATGATTTAATAGAATCAACGGTTGCCAACAGTTTGCAATTATATATTGGATAATCACATTTTCTCGAATTTCGAGGTTATTTTCAATTTTAGGTGAAAATGTTGCTAAACATTAATTGTAGAGATTTTTATGCTCAATCTTTTCCTCTTGAAATTTTTTGTTTAAATTTTATCTAAAGCCTGATAATTGGGAATCTAAAATCAAATTTTGCATAGATGGGGCGGAGCTCCTGAAATTTTTACAGATATGGGACTTGTTGCAGTTGATAGAGCTTATCAATGACTATTCCAGTTATAAATTTGATCAAAATCGTTGGAGCCGTTTTTGAGAAAATCGCGAAAAACCCTGTTTTTGACAACATTTTCGCCATTTTAGCCGCCATCTTGGATTGCATTTGATCGAAATTATTCGTATCGGATCCTTATAGTGTAAGGACCTTAAGTTCCAAATTTCAAGTCATTCCGTTAATTGGGAGATGAGATATCGTGTACACAGACGCACACACACACACACACACACACACACACACACACACACACACCACACACACACACACACACACACACACACACACACACACACACAGACGCACACATACAGACCAATACCCAAAAACCACTTTTTTGGACTCAGGGGACCTTGAAACGTATAGAAATTTAGAAATTGGGGTACCTTGATTTTTTTCGGAAAGCAATACTCTCCTTACCTATGGTAATAGGGCAAGGAAAGTAAAATTCAGCAACTGCAAGCCAGATGATCATAATAATAGTGAAAATGACAACCTCGCCTTGAATAATCCAAGCGGTGTTTCATTACAGCCTTTCTAGAGGAAATCAGCTGCTTGCGTTTGAAATAATTCAGTCAAATAATCTTGTAAATTGCCAGCCTTTAGCATACAATTTGGTACACAATGCATACCATGCAGCCACTCTTCTAACTTTGAATTGGAAATTTCAGAAAGTTGCAATTTTACACGATTTGGCAACCCTGTAATTTCATTGGGAAAACTCGCTGAACGACATTAAAAGGATAATTCATCCTTGGCTGAAACAGCTGTGGATAGTAAAAAAGTGAGTGAGCGCGTGAGTATGTGAAAAATAAAAATATCGCATCCCCGAAATTCATAAGATGACATATAGCCAGCTGTGAAATATGAACACGGTCATTTTAAAGAATATTGTGTTTTGTGTATCAATAAATAAAAATAACGAGCGAAGCTCGGTGCCCCGATATTTGATATATATATATATATATATATATATATATATATATATATATATATATATATTACATTTGAGTGTTTCGCGGATGGATATATTATATGTAAAAGAATTAACCGGGTACATCCGTTTGTTTTGACTTACTTGAGTCTGACGTTTCGTCGCCATCGCAGACGACATCTTCTGAGGGTGGCGTCGAGATCCACGGGTGGCGGGTGGATCTCGACGCCACCCTCAGAAGATGTCGTCTGCGATGGCGACGAAACGTCAGACTCAAGTAAGTCAAAACAAACGGATGTACCCGGTTAATTCTTTTACATATATATATATATATATATATATATATATATATAATATATATATATATATATATATATATAATATATATATATATATATAATATATATATATATAATCTATATATATATAAGCGAAATGGCACTCACTCACTGACTGACTCACTCACTCACTCACTCACTCACTCGCATAACTAAAAATCTACCGGACCAAAAACGTTCAAATTTGGTAGGTATGTTCAGTTGGCCCTTTAGAGGCGTACTAAGAAATCTTTTGGCAATATTTTAACCCTAAGGGTTGTTTTTAAGGGTTTAAAGTTCGTCTTTTAGCATGTATATTCTTCTTCTCCCAATCTCTTAATTATAATTGAAATTTCCATATCATATGTTACTATAGAACTATAATCTAGATAGAGTACCTCTTCTCGAAACAGTTGTTAACTGGCAACTAAATTAATAATTTTGTCAGGTTGGCATTAAGTTGAGTTGACTTTGTGAGGTTGGCAGAAAGTTGAAGATTTAAATGCATTTATCGCGGAAAAATCGATTGGGCACTGCTTGTTCTATCCTGGGAATATTATATTACTGGCCGTCAGGCTCGCTTCGCTCGCCATATCCGTTTAGCTAGACGTTTAGTCTGGACCCCCGCCTGGATTGTTCTAACATTTTTATGATAAAAATGCTCAACTGAAAAATGCAGGCGAGCGAAGCGAGCCTGCTGATCTCATCCTTGGACGATCCAGTCGGGGGTCCAGGGGGCGGAGCCCCCTGGCTAGACGGATATGGCGAGCGAAGCGAGCCTGACGGCTAGTAATATATAAAATCAGTGAATATCTTTTGACATCAACCTTACATCAAAGCAGTAAGAGCATATTAAATAATGTTTGTTGAATTTTTCATATTGTAAATTTGATGCGATTTGATATTGAATATCAAATAGTCATTTCATGTTCCAGAACATTCTAAAATCTCTCAATAAGTTACTTGAATTTAATTTCAAAGTCAACCTGTTAGCTTTGTACAAATTATCAATAAACCATTCAAAGCACTAGACACATAAAGCACAAATCACAAAAATATTGGAATGAATTTTTCAACAAATAATTCAAAACTACTTTCCAAAATTAATCTACCATGGATTAGCCTATATATAATTTCATATTTACTTCTGAAGCTTATCAATGAAAAACAACAATAATTATAAACTAGTCGAGGTGTTATTATTTCAAAATTGGTTTTGAAAACAATGTTACAAAACCAAATTTTAATATCAGCTGTGGTTTTTCGTAAAGTGTGAAGTTTTTAGCTTAAAAATTTCTAGTTTCATTCAAGATTTAGACTTTTTGAATAATAATTACCTATTAAGTTACTGTTTTAGATTTTTCGATTCTAGACTCTAATAGTATCTATTTGATTCAAAATTTGCTCGTTTATCTGAGTATTGAAGAGCGTAAATTGTATTTTGAAAAGTGAGAGTGACATAACCAACTTTTTGATTTGGACTATATACTATAAATTGGAAATGGGACAGTTTTGGGCATGAGCCTGTTGTGCCTTTCCTCATGTTAAGTATGTGTACACAATGTGATAAATAAATAAATATCTTGGGAGAAGAAGAAATATTTGTTGAAGCTTGCATAGAATTTTATTTCAATTAGAAAATTTTATATATCATCATAGAGAAAAGATAGCATAAGAAGATATCCCATGGCATAGATGTTCCAAATTTGAAGCTGATTTTTGTCAACTGAAGCCGATTAATATGTCAAATACTGAAGTACTGATTTGGCCGGGTAAGAGTGTAAGAATGGCACAGTATGAGAGACTACCAGCATCACATAGCTTCACAATAAATAACTACTACTTTGCTCACTAGGATTATCAGCTTGAGTTAACATTGAAATTTGTAACTTAAAATGCCATATACCATGGGATACCTTGTTATGCTATCTTTTTTCTATTATACTGTGCAAAGACAATGGTATAGGTAATGTGCATCTCTATATTCAATATCAATCATACTTTGGTTGGATTCGACACAAAATGTCATTATACTATATATTTATGTAGAATTGTATATTAAACAGGGTGTTCTGAAAAAAGGTACCCATAAGTCACGGCGTGATTCCTCTCATCGAAAGAAGAAAAAAGTACTAATTAACATAGGTCCGAAAATGCTTGGTTACCAAGTTATACAGAGTGAAAGATTTCGTCTGAATTTCAGTTCCCCTGCCGAAACGAATCCCTAGGTATTTGTTTTCTGTTAATTAAGATGTACAATTCAGCGTACTTTATGTAAAATGAACTGAAAAATTGAATAAAACCGTTTACAGACCTGTAGCTACAGTAATTTTTAAGATATGTGACGAAATACGCGAAACTTGGTCCCGAAAAAAAGTTCCTTAAAGTTGAAGCAGATCTACTATGTTAAATGTACAATAAACACGGATTTTTTTTACAGAATTTGTAGAAAAATTTAATTTTGAAGAGAAATATGTAGAATAAGTCTATAGTAGACAAACACAACCAAAAAATAATCCTCAATTACAACTCATAAGGATTATTTTTCAACTCCATAATGTTTTTTTTTAAGTTTGCGTTTGCCTATTATAGACTTATTCTACATATTTCTCATTGAAATTAAATTTTCTACAAGTTCTGCAAAAAAATTCTGTGTTATTGTACATTTAACATAGTAAATCTGCTTCAAACCTTAAAAGAAACTTGTTTTTCGGGACCAAATTTTGCGTATTTCGTCACATATTTTAAAAATTACTTTAGCTACAGGTCTGGAAACGGTTTTATTCAATTTCTCAGTTCATATTACATAAAGTACGCTAAATTATATATCTTAATTAACAGCAAACAAATATCCGTAGGGCTTCGTTTCGGCAGGGGAACTGAAATTCAGACGAAATCTTTAATCTTTCACCCTGTATAACTTGGCAACCAAGCATTTTCGGACCTATGTTAATTAGAACTTTTTTTAATGAGAGGAATCACGCCATGATTTATGGGCACCTTTTTTTTAGAACACTCTGTATTTGTAGAATTATAATACAGTTACAAAAATAATGTTACATTTAGTTGAGCCAAATAAAATAATTTTACTGATTTTTACTGTCCAACATCAGAACTTACTTTGTATAATTTGTGGTGTACTTACTCATAAAAAATAGAAATATAATGTCCAATATCACAGCTTACTTAATGTAATATTGTGGGTGTTCTATCCATTGTAACTCTATGTATACTTTTTGCAGGTGTCATCCATCCCTGGTCAAGTGAAGGAAACAATCTTAAAAGAAGGCGTAGACTTGAAGGAAAACGAATGCAAAGAAAAAGAACGACTATCCAGAAAAGGTTGGATGATTTATCGCAAAGATTCTGCTCTACAATTCAATTTCAAGCTAGTTCAATATTATGTAGCTTACCAGGCGGCAGGCTCGCTTCGCTCACCTTAACCGTCTACCCAGGAGGCTCTGCACCTATCCAGAAATACAGGATGTTTGAAAAAGAACTCCCTAGTTTTGATGTGTCATAGAATCTTTAAAAAGTGATATACACTATTCTAGTTTGTGATGTTTGATTCAGCAACTGTACAAGTTTTGCCCCCCTGCAGTTATCAAACATACTTGACCTTAAGACGGCGCCAGGGAACAGTTCCTTCAGTTGACACTAGACAGACACTCGCTTTCCGGGAAGGTGGATAGGGAGAGCTCGCCCGATTGCTTGACCACCACGAAGCCCGGACTAAACTCCTCTGGACTTTTTCTTTTGGGGAAACATAAAAAATGTTGAGTACAGTGAAAAAATCCGAGACATGAACCATTTACGGGAAAGAATCGTCTCGGCGTTTGGGACAGTTACACCTGATATGTTGGTGAATACGGCGAGAACTTGAATATCGTCTCGGACGTGTGCAGGGCAACAAATGGATCCCATGTTGAAGTGTACTGATGTTGAACAAAACTTGAAGGTTTTATTTGAATTATGTAGCGCAGGGTTGCAACAATCGATTAATAAATATTCAGTTATTTCTTAATTAGAGACTTGGTTAAGATATTATGAGAATTATTGTATTTCAGTCTCATAGTTCTTTAAAATGTGAAACAGGAACGATGTGCAGAACAAACAGTATAATTTTCTATTCTGTACACCCTATATGTAAAATATGTGCTTTCTTTCATAATTCCAGTGGCAAGTGAATAGATAGATGGATATTTAATCCATTCATCTATACTCATCATCCATTCACCTTGTACTCATACTTACACAAGCAAACAGTTGAAAGTCGTCAAATTAATACAAATATAAATAATATAGTCTGCTAAAATCGGCCAATTCCTTCAATGATCCTCCAAATACTCCTGCATCGTGTAGTAGGCTTTGTCTATAAGATATTTTTTTAAGGTCGGCTTTAAATCTATTAAGAAAGAGGAATGCTGGTGGATGCACGCTTCAAATATATAGGGAGCTTATTATAAAATTTTCAGCCTGAATAACTAGGCTTACCCTCAAAAAGCTTCCTCCTATGCGGCTGAATAGCAAAGTTGTCTCTGCCTCTAGTGTTGTAGGAGTGCATATCGGAGATAAGTCTCAGGCCCATTCTATTTTTTACAGTACCTATGTATACTTATTCTTAGAATGTAAATCGAAGGCACCGTCTGTAGCGAAAATGATCTGAACGCATCTCTACAGGGGTGATTAAATCCAAGGCCCACTATATATACCGTATTGCCCTCTTTTGTAATAAAAAGACCCTCTGAATATTTACCTTTGCGGTAAAACTCCAAAGCTCTATACCATAATGACTGTGAGGTAACAGTTAAAAGTAGCGAAGTATGCAACTTTAACAGTGTTTTGTGGGACATATTTTGCTAGATTTCTTAAGAGGGAGAGACTTTTGCTTATTTTCTTCACAATATTATCAACATGGCATGCATTGTCCATGTCAACCTGTCAAGTTGATGACAGTTCAATCTACAGAATGCTGTGATTATGTTTCAGAAACTGCTCTACCCACTGCCTATGCCAAACTGAATCGTATTGGAGTGCTGGATAGAAATGCCACAACCTTTCACCAAAATCAGAGCTCTGATGATGATTATGTAAGTATCAATATCATTAGTATCTTGGAATTTCAAATAATTCCAAGTCAAGGTTGTACTGATTTACAAACAGAACTTTCAATCCAATTTTCAATGACAACATTCTGCAATAGCTCAGGAATATGTGAAAATTACTAACTTCCATTGATCCTTCCCTCATTGACTCCTAGAGCAAAGCTCCATCCCATTATTTAATGTTAGACCCCTATATTGTGAATGTGTTTTTATTTGTGAATGGTCATGTGTGAATTACATCAGTTGCTGATTGAAGCATTTTGATTGTTATTTTGGCATTCTGCTTTCAGGAGCCATCATCATCAGCTGGTAGTGGGAGTGATTCCTTTGCAGAAGAGGAGGAGGAGGGTAACAACGAAGAAATGGGAGGAGATGTAAAAGAAGAGAGGGTTTTATGCAAAACTATTCTTAAGAAACATCATCTGTGTACAATCTGTACAAAAAGCTTCTCTCGATCTTTACATTTGACTGTTCACATGCGTATTCACACCAAAGAGAAGCCATTCGAGTGTACATTATGTACAAAAAGGTTTTCAGTTTCTTCTAATTTGACCATTCATATGCGTAGCCACACCAAAGAAAAGCCTTATCAGTGTACAGTATGTACAAAAAGGTTTTCTCAATCTAGTCATCTAACTACTCATATGCGTATACACACCCAAGATAAGCCTTTTCAGTGTACAGTCTGTGCAAAAAGGTTCTCACAAACTAGTATTTTGACCAGACATATGCGTATTCACACCAAAGAGAAGCCTTATCAGTGTACAGTCTGTGCAAAAAGGTTCTCACAAACTAGTATTTTGACCAGACATATGCGTATTCACACCAAAGAGAAGCCTTATCAGTGTACAGTCTGTACAAAAAGATTTAATAACTCAGGTTATTTAAAAATGCATATGCGTACTCACACCAAAGAGAAACCTTACCAATGTACCATCTGTACCGAAAGGTTCTCTTTTCATAGTAATTTGACCACTCATATTCGTATTCACACCAAAGAGAAGCCTTATCAATGTACAGTCTGTGCAAAAAGATTCTCAGATAAAAGTTATTTGACCATACATATGCGTATTCACAACAAAGAGAAACCTTATCAGTGTACCATCTGTACAAAAAAGTTCTCTTTTCGTTGTAGTTTGACCACTCATTTGCGTATTCACACCGAAGAAAAGCCTTATCAGTGTACGATCTGTACAAAAAGGTTCTCACAAACTAGTATTTTGACCAGACATATGCTTATTCACACTAAAGAGAAGCCTTTCCAGTGTTCAGTCTGTACAAAAAGGTTCTCTTTTTCTAGTAGTTTGATCACTCATTTGCGTCTTCACAACAAAGAAAAACCTTATCAGTGTACCGTCTGTACAAAAAGGTTTTCACAGTCTGCACATTTGACCTCTCATATGCGGGCTATTCACACTAAAGAGAAGCCGTTCCAGTGTACAGTCTGTACAAAAAGGTTTTCAGTTTCTTCTAATTTGACCATTCATATGCGTAGCCACACCAAAGAAAAGCCTTATCAGTGTACAGTATGTACAAAAAGGTTTTCTCAATCTAGTCATCTAACTACTCATATGCGTATACACACCCAAGATAAGCCTTTTCAGTGTACAGTCTGTGCAAAAAGGTTCTCACAAACTAGTATTTTGACCAGTCATATGCGTATTCACACCAAAGAGAAGCCTTATCAGTGTACAGTCTGTGCAAAAAGGTTCTCACAAACTAGTATTTTGACCAGTCATATGCGTATTCACACCAAAGAGAAGCCTTATCAGTGTACAGTCTGTACAAAAAGATTTAATAACTCAGGTTATTTAAAAATGCATATGCGTACTCACACCAAAGAGAAACCTTATCAGTGTACCATCTGTACCGAAAGGTTCTCTTTTCATAGTAATTTGACCACTCATATTCGTATTCACACCAAAGAGAAGCCTTATCAATGTACAGTCTGTGCAAAAAGATTCTCAGATAAAAGTTATTTGACCATACACATGCGTATTCACAACAAAGAGAAACCTTATCAGTGTACCATCTGTACAAAAAAGTTCTCTTTTCGTTGTAGTTTGACCACTCATTTGCGTATTCACACCGAAGAAAAGCCTTATCAATGTACAGTCTGTGCAAAAAGATTCTCAGATAAAAGTTATTTGACCATACATATGCGTATTCACAGCAAAGAGAAACCTTATCAGTGTACCATCTGTACAAAAAAGTTCCCTTTTTCTAGTAGTTTGAACACTCATTTGCGTCTTCACAACAAAGAAAAACCGTTCCAGTGTACAGTCTGTACAAAGAGGTTTTCACAGTCTGCACATTTGACCTCTCATATGCGGGCTATTCACACTAAAGAGAAGCCGTTCCAGTGTACAGTCTGTACAAAAAGGTTTTCACAGTCTCAACATTTGACCACCCATTTGCGTATTCACAACAAAGAGAAGCCTTACCAGTGTACCGTCTGTACAAAAAGGTTCTCTCAGTCTTCTAATTTGAATACGCATATGCGCACACACAGTTTAGAATAAATAACTAAATTTCTTCTTCTCTATTGGTGTGCTGCTGCCTGTTTAATATGTTTCGAAAATGTTCGCAAATATCAAGTCTTTGTTTTTCAATTATTATTATTTACTAATGCTAAATTGTGTAGGGCCTATAGTTACGTAATACTTTGGTCATCTCAAAAGTAAGTTGCACTATTTTTTTATATCCGCGCAGTTGGCAGGAGACGTCTGGCATTCGCAGTGAACTTTTGTCTGGGTGTTGTGATAGCACTGTAAAATTCCTAAGAGGCCGCCATGACTTATTTGTCAGTTGCGATCAAACCACTATTGAGCTACAACTTACTCCACACCATACTCCCCTGATCTCGCTCCAAGCGACTTTCATCTGATTCCACAGCTGAAACAACACCTTGGGGGAAGACGCTTTGCAAACGAAGGAAATCTCATACAAGAAGCTCCGACATGGCTTACCAGTTTGGCGGTAGAATGGTATGACACTGGATTAAAAAAACTTATACCACGATACCAAAAATGTATTGAAATCAAAGGAGATTATGTAGAAAAATAACTGATACATGTAGTTTTTCAAAAATAACCTCCTAAACAAACTATGTGCGTTATTATATTTTTTATTTAATAGTGCTTACTTCTGAGATAACCACGTAGTTTATATAATATTATATAGTTACATAAAATATGATATACAGTAGTTTACATGTTGTGGTCTAGTGTTGTAAAGTCTTTCAGATAAGATTTTCATTATTTTTAATGAAAAGAATTATTTCTTTTTTTTAAATTTTCATCTTAAAACTGTATTCATTATCTGAAAGTGTAGATTAGTTCACAAGAAAAATCACCATAATACTGTATTATTTATGTATTCACGGAAATATCTCGTACACTACTACTTACGATACATACTACGTAGATACGTTATAATGGCAGTATTTGATTAAAAATGGTGTTACTATCCTTGTCTAACTACGTAATGTTGACAGATTATTTTTTAACAATGTAGAAATATAATTAACAAAATATTTAATCTCAATTAAGAAAATGTATTATTAAATCATTAAAAAATAAATTTTCTTGACAAGTAGAATATAATTTATTATTTAATATTTCGGTATCAGCTATCCTCTGTAAAAACAGTGGCAAGGCAGAGAATCGGCAACTCTGTTCTTCTATGTTTCTCCATTGCCATTATATCGTGGACCTCACTATAGACTCCCTGTGTATCAGCCGGCAACGTAAATGCGATGCTGTGAGAATGTACGTTTTTGTCTGAAATCGCAGATCTGAGGCAATGATACTGTAAGGATAGTCTATACACTATTCTTGGATCTGAGGCACTCCCGTCAAAACTAGTCAAATGCAAAATTAGACCAGTACAAATTATTAGTCTGTCTACTAACCTTGAGTCAATTGCACGAAAATAGTCAGATGGAAATTGGAACAGATAAGTCCCCCCGCACACATAGACGTTGACAATTCATCCTAATAAATTTTTCTTAGAAATTAATCCTTGAAATAGTTGTATCAAAATACTTGTATAGAACAGCACATTTGTTGCAGTATGTTCTGTTGATAAAATTGTATAACAATGTGGTAGGATATAATAAAAAATGCACTTTCAAGTTCATCATGTAGATGAATCATTCTTTATTAATCATTTGTTTACTGTTTGTTCCTTAACACTAACTGTGATTATACTGCAGACAATATTTTGCGCCAATCTTTCAACAAACGCTCCTGTATCTGCTTAATATTATTAATAATTAGTTTCAACTAATGTGATCAACGTAACAGTGATTTGTTGACGTTATTTACAAAGGAAAACTGTATAGTTTGATAGCTGAAACTCATCACAGATGGTCTGGGAATGACAGACAATCTGCAATGATTAACTGACCTGACTACACAAGCTTATTACAATGTGTCTGTCTTGTGACAATAGTCATAGTAATAATAATTATATTAGTCCTTTATATCAAGTAATTATGTACGTATTTACAATGGAGGTGCTAAAGATAGGACACTAAACATCGATAACACTGCAATCTCATTTCTAGATCACAAATGCTGTTTGAAAATGGATCGGACGTTCAATATTTAAATCAAAGTTCACTTCGAGAGGTTAAAACACTCTATCAAAATGAATAATTCATTATTTATAAATTCTTACAAATCACAATTTACGTAATAAATACATGCCGTCATCACTTTCACTCTGCAATTCATAATATACAAATACAGTACAGTACGCAGAAAACGCATTACAAAATTCAACAACAGTCTGTATTAAAATAGTATTTCAATATGGAGATGTTGCTGTCCTAAGCCTAGTTCAATCACTTGTCTCATTCCAATGACTGCACTCTTTCAATTAAACAGCAACTGTGTCATTCATTAATTGCATTCTGAACTAAATGTAGCAAAGTTTATAAAAGAGTAATCTTACTTCAAAGTACATCCATCGTACAACTGCCTGCGAATTACACAATTGAGAAATTCAATTGATCTAACAAGTCCACATAGGCCTACATCATGCCATTAGAGGGAAACAAGAAAATATTTTGATAAAATTATGAATAGACTACAATTTACTACATAAATTTCGTTAAATCCTGATACAACACACAATCAACTCTCAACTAACATATTGATGATGGTTCCAATGCACCGTAATAAGAGTTAAGAGTGGATAATTTAATCAAAATCACAGTATAATTATATACAATACAGTTACATTATTACAATTTACAAACAATAATATAAATATACATAGGATAGGTTTCATGGCGGAATTATGGTATAGATAGGATAGAATATGCTAAAATTGAGTTATAAAGGTGATTTACTACTCTATTATATATTATTGCACTCAAATAACTTATCCAGTACGGTAGTTTCTGAACTTAGGAGCTACATACAGTAGAAATACAACAGTAATTATATAGAAAGTATTGCAAATTGCGTATGGAGTATTATTCATTTGTTTCTCATGCCCTATAGAGTTTTGAAATGTTGCTTATTGAAAAGCTAAATAGCCAGTTGATGAATAAAAAGTGTAGCAAAGTTTTGAGCAGAGCACAAATAGTGCAGTGTTCCAGTCACAAGGGCGCTGTGCTCAGGTCGAATCATTTGCTTAAACTCCAGAGTTGAGCTGTCAAAGTATTCTTTTTGAGAAATTGAAAGTTTGAATACGTTGACAATAGAACATTCATACTGCAGAATTCCCTGGTTTGATTTTGATTCTACTAGAATAACACACTACAATCGGAGTTTATAAAAAATAATGAGGAGTGACCAGCTCCAGCTCATCTCTTGTTCGAATAGTCAACGGACAGTAATCCATTCACGCATTCGTATTAAAGTCTTGCATGTTTTCCGCAAAGCCATACAAGTATACAAAGAAAATATTGAAATTTCATTTGAGATTCAGTTTGGAATTTTTCCATATGCAGAAACATTGAATGAAATTAGTATTTAAATAAAGAGAGATTGAAGTGAAGCTTCATTAGCGTTATAGGCTAGAGAAATACTTCTCTATCAGCTTGAATTGAATAAGACGAAGAAACATTCAACTTATAGTGTCATTTCAAATTAGCGCCAAATACCTGGCTTGGTTCAAAACAACTACATCAAACTGAACAGTTATTGTCAATTGTACCTAATCTATGAACATTTTTTTACTGAATAACAATAAATAAGGTATTTTCAATTTAATTTGTGCTGTGAAATGTTTGGTAAATTTTGGAAATATACGTTTTAAATTGCTATGCAACCGTAGAGCTAATGTTGGCAGATAATGTGCTAAATTTTTAAAGTTGAGAAAATTCGATTTAATCAAATATCTCTAGTTAACAATACCCTTTAGTATGGGTTTTAGAGAGGAAATACATTTTAGTGTGTACAATGTAAAATACAAACTTGATTTATTTTGACAGTAGTTGGTTTTTATTTTGATTCAGAATAAATTGAACAAAGCTTTCACAATTAATTAAGTATTGCAATTTCAAAATAAACATAAATCATGTAGAATTAAATGTTACAGACCTAAGAATATCAATTCCGATTTTCAAATACAACTATTTACTCGCAGTACATTTTCAATTGATATAAGTGCATGTACTCTGTGAATAATGTGAAATTTTATCGCAAGAATTTTCTTCGTCAAATTAAAACACAAAATATAATTGAAATAGAAAATTTCAAGCAAACCCCACAAGATAGAATACAAACATTTGAGCGACAAATGTAGATGTTTTTTAACATTCATTACGTTGACAATGGGTATTCAATCATATACTATTATAATAGGGCTATTAAAATATATTGTATATGTCTTTATATACATTTATACACAAATTGTATTTTATAAATAAATAAGTATTAATGGTGATGATACAGACTAACATAAAATAAAATACATTCCACTAACATTTGCCTCAACTATGTGTACTACCTTACTAGACACAATATAACATTACTGCTTAATTATTATTACAAGTATTTTTTTATTGAACTATCGAGTTAAAGCAATGACTAGAAAAACCAATACGTAAATTGAACTATTGGAAAATTCACTCGCAGTCGTTACTAATTAGTGTCATTATATTCATTCACAAAGCTCTCACCTAAATACAATATAAAAGATTACTTGATGAACAACAATTACAATTGAAATAAGATATTAATATAAATTCAAATTAATCATTGGCTGATGAATTATGGCAACACATATATAACACAGACAAAAATGAGAATCTTATTTCATGGTTTTAAAAGAGAATGGACAATTCCAAAGAATCTAATTCAGATCTATGAATTCGAATGAGAAAAGCATTCATTAATGTGTTTTGAATTAGGATGGATCTATTGGAAATACACAGAATATGCATGAAGTCTACATTACAAACAATCAATTTGTTAAGACTATAATAGGCAATGAATTGGAAAGAGAAAATCAGAATAAATATGAGATTCTTACCAATATCAAGCTAAGAACCATTCTGAAGGGTTCTTATGATTATTTAATGCTATATTATTATTATTACTCGTATAAACTACATGGATCACAATTATCATTATGATAATAATAACTAGTATCAACATTCTATGTGAAATGATTGTTCTAAGATGAATCGTCTCGTTAGCAAAACTCAGGTAGCAGTAAAAAAGCATTGTATCATAGACTTTATTCGACTTCTATCACATAACACTTCACAATTGATGAATAATATTGTATATCATTGCTTTAACATAGTATTCTGTGAGCTGATGAGTTGCGCCAAACTATCATTTTTCTCCAACCTGAATCCAAGATTCATATTATGCTACCAAGCAGCACATTGTATTGCATCCGATCAAGTAAACCTATTCTTTTTTACACACTTCAGGTTTTGTACTTTGAGTAATATTTGATTTCCATGTTTTGTAGTTGACCTACAATATTATTATTGAACTTTGAGAAACACACTTGTAACTAATACCTCTTAGCCTCAGTACAGTGAATAGAAATAGTATTTAAACTATTGAAATGGCACTTAATTAAATACTACAAACAGTACTGAAAATTAATAAGAATAGGGAGAAATTCAAAAACCTTCAAGTAAAATACAAAGGCGTTATAAGTTGTAGCCAGGAAAAAAGGTGGCCAACAATTTTATAGAGGATCACAAGTAAGAGTGGAATTTTTAATAAATTCCACGACAGATCAAGAATCAAGAAGTGAAAACTCTAAAACAGTAAATGAAGATAGTTTTAAAGCGGTTTGCCTTTATAATTGTTTTAAAATGGTAAACATTCATGCCAACCTTGTCCAGACTTTTTGGATCATTCCTTCAAGACCTCGAAGTCATTGGCAACCTATTTGTCAATGAATTGACTGAAATACCCACATAAATAGTGTGTGAGTAAAAAGTCATAAGCTGATCAAATAAATATGAGTAAATAATAAATAAAACTTGAAAAAAATCAATACTCAATAAAATGAGTACATCTAAACAGATTCAGAGTCTAAAATTAAAAAAATAAAACGTGAAGTCATTGCACATGTTTAGTCACATTACCTCTATGTATCTTTCACATTTAAATTATCAGGTAATAATTTAAGTTCCGAAGTTTCTTCGTATATAGTATTTATGTGCGAAAGGTAATTATTGGAACTACTACTTATAAAGGCGATGAAATCGTCTTTATTAGTATTATTCTAATAAATGCTAAGAATTAAATGATAATTTTTGTTTTTTACTAAAGTTTCTGATGGAGTTTAATCAACTTGCTTATTGATTAGAACCACCCAAATTACTGTGGCGGGACAGTATTATTATCATTAGATATAAAAAAAAATCTCAAATAAAACAAACTTGATCTCAAAAAATTTGAAAGTATAGATCTATCACACATGATAGATACCTCAACGTATAATCCTATCGATAGTATATCGTCCTACAATAATTATTCAAGGTGGATGAATTATGTCAGCTATAAAATCTAATATTTTGTTTCAAGAATTAAGTTACCTAGTTACGGACGATGGATTTCATAATTCTCACTAATATTGGTTTTCTACAGTATCATAAAACGGAAATATTAATAAAACACTTCAAGGGCCATTTTTCTATGCAGCACAAACCGGAAAATTATGGATTTGATAGTTATTCTGTCATTTTCCTCCTCTATTGCCTACAAATATGTGATCAAAGCTCGAAGTGGTATAGATGCAGCCTAGCAAAGGAGTAGCTCTCATGTTGAGAAACTGCAAGAACTCGGCTAGTAACAAGAGGATAGAGCAGTTAGTCAATCTAGTTCATATACGGTACAGATTATTTAAATAGTAGGTAGCCTACTAGACTGATCACTGATCGTTTTTAGTTCTTACTATGGCAGTAACCTTATTCTTATCAGAACATATTATAATTGTTGGGTCAAGGCTACAAATCGTGTTCAAAGTTCGAGCCTTAGGGTGTGATCACATTAGATCCGTATATGTGCAAGTGCAAGCTTGGTTATGTGTGACCATTTGACCAAGCGTGCAGATAGAAACAAAACCTGGGAAGAGCAATAGGAACACTCACACTGAAAGCTTGCACTTGCTAGTTGCATTCAGTGTGAGCAGCTACATGCAAGTCACAACGTGTTTTTTCAATGGCAATTTTTGAAAGGCATGATTCGATTTGCAGTTGCACATAATATACGCATCTAATGTGATCACACCCAAGGCTCAAACTTTAACACGATTTGTTGCCTCAACCCAACAATGATCCAATGCTATATTTTATCTTGATAACAATAAGGTTACTGCCATAGTTAGAACTAAAAACGATAAGTGAGCAGTTGATCTACTAGAGTAGGCTACCTACTATTTGAACGATCTGTAGATGATGAAGTATGCTAACTGTTCTAATGTGATCACACCCTAAGAAAGCGAACTTTGAATAGGATAACGTTCGTCACACAGATGCACTCCATAGCGCCACATTAAAAACTATCAAGTATTTGGTTATATCAAGTATAAAAAACGGTTCTGATAGCAACCATGAAAAATGTAACAGTTACAGCGATATAAAAAAATAACAAGTTATTTTGAAGAAGATAAGCTCATGATAGCTTGGTGACAGAGAGAGAGTGAGAGAGAAAGATAGCGAGCAAGCAGGCCAACCACAAAACCGGAAACAACCGTCTGGGGGAGTGGGAGTTACCGACGGGTGGTGGGGGGCGGGGATGCGGCCTCGGGCGGCTCGTCGGGGGCGGAGGCGGAGGCGTTGGCATTGGGGCGGTGCGGCGTGGAGGCAGCGTTGTGGCTGACCTCGTACTCCATCACCTCCTGGTAGATCAGCTCCTTCCACTGCTCGACTGTGTGCTCGCGCTCGTCCACCGAGTGGTCGTACGGCCCCGGCGCCGGCTGAAATCAACCAATAAAATATCGATTTTACTTCCAATTCAGATTTTTTCCAACTGACATCTCTGTAGTAAAGCACTACTTTTGTTTCTTTTTTCGAATATTGGTCTATCAATAAGATCGTTTTTATAGGTTCATTAATTTTAAGATGTCCTAAGATTGATGCTCGTTGCAGCACACGAACCTCTGGTTTTGCTGGCAACGCTGTAATAGCAGGCGCACACCGACGCGAATATGTTGCCAAGTTTTGATGCAGTGCGAATTCAATTCTGAGAACTTGCCGTGCGGAAATTTAATACCATTGCGGTGTATGTGCTGGCGCAAACCGATTATTCGCATGCGAATAATTCGCAACTTTTGCTACATGCAGCATTTGCAGCGCTTTTTCGCGTAGCGGATTGAGTGGCAAGTTCTCGAACTACACTAGTTTCGTCTGCTTTGTAAACAAACATTGCACGACCATTACATTATTTTATCTTAATTTGAGGTATGGTTGTGATTTCATGTCACCAGAGAACTATTGCTGTAGCACTGTAGGAAGATAATACTTAATTATTTGAAAACAATTATCTTTCTACACAAGAAAAGCAGTATCTTATAGTGCCTGAGTCACATCAAACTACAAAATAATTGACGTTAGCTGCTACAGAAAAAGTTATTTTGGCAGCAGCTAATAGGATAGCTTGGTATGAATGGGACTTTACATTAATTGAGTTGAAAATATAGAATCGGATTATATATGAAGTAGAGTATTGTATTTCACAATAGATAGTATACAGTAGTACTATAAATTTGAGATGATAAAAGTGCTGAACTGTTTGGTTAGGACATTGCGATTATTCCGCTTCTGTGTGCGTGCCCCAGCATTGCGAATATTTCGCAACGAAAACTTCGTTTGGAAACCGCAGTCTGAATTCTTGGAAATTCCGCAACGAATTCGAACGCATACATTAAAGTTTATGTTGATAAATATATATTTATTTCATGATTATATAAAATATTTCAATGAAGTTTTTGTTTTTAAAATGGATGATATTATGGCAAATGAAGAATTTGATTTGATTCGAAAATAATCATAATGCCCATATTTGCATAAATAAACAAGTTGCTGACCATATTTATATTATAAGAAATTAAATTATAAAACTGCATGATTAATTATTAACAAGGGATATTTCTAATAATTTATAGTTATGAAGCTTCAATTGGAAATGAGGATGAGGGGGGGGACTGTGATGATAAAGTACTTGCATTCTATGAGTGTGAAGAGCTACTTACAGCATTGACCTCTCCTTCGTCGTACCACACATTGATATAGGAGTGCATGAGTGCATCGTCTACAGATATCCGCCTTTCGGGGTCGATCACAAGCATCTTCGAAAGCAGGTCTCGCGCTTGACTCGCTGCAACATCAAACACATATTAAATAGATAATGCATCCCGACATATGCATAGACTCCTAGTGGAATGCTATATGATATTTCACGGAAAATAATGACAAAAAGCTTTCATCATATTCATATTATAAATGTTTTTCATGTTAGATAATATAATTCTGAGACAAAAAATCACTTCACTTATATGGGCTACTTTATTCAAATTGATAAAAACAATATAACACTTGTAGTACCCTTTTATTAAAAACATTTTAACGACTAGTTTCGACCTACTTTGGCCTACATTTTAACTTGAAAATGGCTAAAGTAGGTCGAAAAGTCGTTAAACGTTTTAAAGTTTTTAAAATGGTTTAATGAGAGGATACTACTCGTTTTATATTGTTTTTATTAAATCTGAGACACTATATTGCAGTGACACAACCGGTGATAGAAAAAAATCCATTGTCAAATACAATTTTATAGTTAAGAGCTTCTACATAGCAGAACAAAATCATATAAACTCAATATGAGGCATGAATCGAATATGAGCGTTACTTATTTAAAAAAGTATTTCTGTCAATCTGATTTTCTGATACAAGTTGATTACTGTCTATTGAATTATATAGTCTGTTTAAAACAAGTTGAGACTTGGCCCTCCATCCGCAGAAAATACAGGGTTGCCAAATCGTGTAAAATTGCAACTTTCTCAAATTTCCAATTCAACGTCAGAATTGGATGTAAAATATCATCCTCGATATGCTAATAGAGCTAATAAATTTCAGGGTTGAAGGATTAAAAGGAAATTGAACTTTTATGATAAAACTAACTGGCCCGGCGAACTTTGTACCGCCAAATACTTTAATGCATCTCATGACAAACTTTAGCTGGATGCACACCTGAGGAGGCACGATGCGGCATTTTATGTATATAGATAATTTTCCAACTGCAAAATAAATAATTTAATAAAAATCAATTAATTCTGAACACCGAAGACAGCACAATTATTCGAAACAATGCAATGTCTTTAGAGCATGTAAGTGTTTAACCTGAGGCCGCACTGCTGGCCTGCTAAAAGATACTACTGCTTAAATATAGAATGTTCTGGTCAACATAATTGAGAGATGAGTTGAATTATGTGACGGCATACCTTTGAGTTTATTGTGCTCGGAAGAATCAGACGGAAATAAAACATCAGGGAAGAGCCTTTCAAAGGAGAAACCTTGATATCGGGGTCGATTCTCAACATAGTTTCGGACAGTTGGCTGCAGTCTCATCATAAAGTCTGAAGAGGGCGTACCCAATTGCTCTGCAAAACAAAATTTTCAATTAAAAAAAATATTTTGGTTAATAATATGATAAATAATTTGGTGATTGAATCACTAAATTAATACAGAATTTTACCAATTCAAGTAGTTTATTTTGCAATGATATAAAATTGAATTTGAACATTGTATAATAGTTTATACTCTACGCCAGCCCCCACACATCAATCTGTGTCAACGATCGTGAAGGCTCAAGTCTACGCCCAAAACATTCAATAACAGAGAATACTTGAATATCAATATTAAGGATATTGAAATTTCTTGTTCAAAGTGGAAGTTTTATATAATAAACATGAATGTAACAGAAAAATGATGCTACAGCTCAAAACTATTGTTCTCACGAATTTTCATGAAATAATACTGTTGAAAAAAGATTATATTCCTCCTTGAATATATTACTATATTACAATAACAAGACAGAAAAAACTCCAAAATAACTTATTATTATTTTATATACAATAAGTGGACAATTTATTAAAGTCGTATTTCACTCTCTGGAACAGAATAGTAAAATAATTTACTACTTGTAATGTTTGAGCAAGCTTTCTAAGGGGAAATCTGGAGTGAAGCTGAATAATATATTGTTAAAAATGTAGACAGATATCCCATTATCTTGTTATGCTATCTTTGCTATATTTTCTCTACGATAATACTGACCTATTATTTTATTCCACTGGTCTATATGGTCGGTGCCGGGGAAGAGGACACCGCCGCGGATCATCTCGCCCATGATGCAGCCGACCGACCAGATGTCCACGTTCTCCTTGTAGCCCATGCCGAGGATGACCTCTGGCGCGCGGTAGTAGCGGGTCACCACGTACGGCGTCATCATGAACGTAGTGCCTGCCGTCCTCGCCAGTCCAAAGTCCAAGATTTTCAGCGTGCAGTCGGACTTCACAACTATGTTGCTTGGCTTTAGGTCCTGCGGCGACACAAAGCAAACGCACAATTAAAATAAGATATTCGTGAAATATGAAATCACTGAACAAAGTACTAATTTTCTCTATCAATATAAAGCACTTTTTGAATCACTTGGAAATGATTGACTTTCCAAGGATAAAAACTGATCTCAATTCTCAATCCTAGTGGTTATATGAGTGCTGAATAATTGACCGAGCGAAGTGAGGTCTAAGATTCAAGTTAACGGTCTTGCATTTATCTTTATATTTATGTTTTTATGTTCCGCATTTACAGCGAAACGCAGCAATAGATTTTCATGAAATTTTACAGGTATGTTCCTTTTTGAATTTCGCGTCGACGTATACATACGGTTTTTTGAAATTCTGCATTTTAAGGATAATACAAAGGGAAAAGGAGTCTCCTTTGAACGCCAATATTACCGTAAAATCAGACTTAAGAATATTCATCATAAATCAGCTGTCTAGTGGACTATAATACTACCCGTTCAAAAACATCAGCGCTCACGTTCAAAAACAACAGCGCTCACACTCACATTCCGAGACGACACGTCACGGTACGATAAGACAGAAAGCTCTATGTTTATTTAGGATTTTTTCAAGACATTTTAAATTGATAAATTATTTATTAATTTTTGAGAAAACATAACAACAGGTCAATGTAACTTACTGAGCGCGAGGTCTACTACTGTTCACTGAACTACTAGTCTTAGTGATTAATGAAATGAGATTTTTACGAGCGGTCAAAGGTTGTAGTAGACTGGATAAAATAAGAAAAATGTCAACATAAGAGCTGAGTTGAATGTAAAACCGCTATTGGATATTCTGAAGAAATATCGGGAAAATTGGTCTACTCATTATTATTCAGAATGCCATCCAATAGGCTCCCAATATTAGCATGGGAGTACAAACTCGAAGGAAAGCAAGGCATAGGAAGACGAAAAATGAAATGGATGCCGGTACAGGCCAATAGAGCCTAATCCATATAAGAAGAAGAAGATGATGATGATGATGATGATTATCTTAGTGGTAGAGTGGACCTTCAGTGAACATTCAGTCACGAATGAGGAGGAATTCCAAAGGGCGGTAGAGAAGAGATCTCTTCTGAATTTTCTCAGGGACAGACGACATTCTTGGATTGGGCACATAAGACACAACGCATTCACGTTAAGTATTCTGGAAGGTACAGTTGATGGACAAAAGGAACGTGGAAGGCTCCCGCTACAGTATCTGGGACAAATGACGAAGGATCTGGGTGCTTTCAGCTATGAACAATGGAAGAGAGTAGCGATGGACAGATTCGGATGGAAGGCTGCCAACCAATCAAACGATTGAGCTAAAGAAAAAGAGTGAACATTACAGTCCAAACTTCGTCACATCATCAAATAAAATAAAAACCATTCTATTCTATGTATTTAAACAAAATTATTTTTAAACATATTTTTTTAGAAAGTCGTCAAAATTGTAACGCCTCCCTTATCAATAATTTTATTCAGTTGTTAACAAAATATGTCTTATGATGATCAATACCATAAATTATATTAGATTTGGTAGCATACTTTTCAATAGATTAGTTACATTTATAACTCTTAATAATTATTGAGATTTTCGAAATAATAATAATAATTATTAAAAGAAAATCCAAATTAAATGCTCTAAATCACCCCGAAGACCTCTGCTACTGCAAATATTGACAACAGGGTAAACAGCTAGATGGAAATTTGATGAGCGCTACTATTCATTATTTGTCAGCCCGGGAATCGAACCCAGTACCTCCTAATTGCCGGTCAGGAATGCTTACAGTAATTACAGCATTTAATTTGGATTTTCGTTTAATAATAATTATTAATTCATTAGCATTTGAATAATTTCTGTATAATAATGATAAATTTTATTTCCATTAATATACAAATAAACAATCTAATTAATAAATATACATAATATTCAAAAATACAATACCTATTTGAAATTTACTACAAATATAAATAAATTGCATTTTTCGGAAATTAACCTACTCAACAATGGGAAACTCATGTTCTAGAGCAGTTGGAACTTGTTTTGTAACTTGAAATAATTGAAAGTCAGCAAGCTTCAAATAAGGCCTATATCTATCCAAATGAGTAATAAATCAAATCATAACTATTCAAATTAGTAATAATTTAAAGTATAACAACTATTCAATTCAGTAATTCAAATTATAACTACAGAATAAGATAATGGAATGACTTAAATAATGTCCGCTGAGAAGCATAGGACGACCAACAAGAGGATTTATCAAAAACTTGAATGAACAAAGAGAATTAAATATTTATAAAATGAGAGTACAATACCCTATGTATGATGCCGGCTGAATGTAAGGCTAGTGTTAGTCTCTAGCTGAATATAAGCTAGCTTTTTATAGTGTAACATCACCATTCAATCGAAAAAATACAATGCGCCAATAAAAATGACAGTTGTTTATGTTTAATATATTGAATGGCATTACTAAATTATAAAATGCATTATGATTAGAACGAAGATCGAAAATAAAAATAATAGCCTAGTGAACGTTCTTCATAATATTCATTACAGAACAAAGAAGACTGCAGGCATTATGCCCAAAACAGTCTTCACTACAATTTACAATCGAATAAAGCAAGTTACTAGAAGAAATAAAAATAAGAGATACAGTACAGTGCAATTCACAAATACATAAAAATTGTATTAAATACAAATACATTGTCCTCATGACTAATTGAAGGTAAGCAATTTTCAATACCGCATTGTAATTAGGTTTTACATGGTGATGCTACAGAGCATCTTACAGTGCAGAGATGTATATAACATGGAAATTCCAAACATTGAAAAAACAAGGTAATACCTTCGAAGATCAATGCACCTTCATAAGTGACGCGAAACATTATTCAGGCAGGTCGAAGAAGAGACAAAATAATGGAAGAGTATTAGATAATGCCAAGGAACAGGGGAAGAATCAGCATTTTTCACAACAGGAACACTTCAATATTTGAAAGGATAAATGGTGAGGGGGGGGGAAAGGTAGGAGGAAGCTAAAAGCCTGCATTTGGGTTAACTGTCAACTACGGTGACAGCTTTGAAACATACAAAATCACATTATCTGGCGTATTGGAAAATATCTCCTGTGTCTCGATAAAGCTGAATAAAGATTGTTGCTTCTCAGTACATACTACATTCTTTTCAAAAAGAACCTCTTCAAGATTGGAAGAAGTGCCGATATACATAAAATGAATGACAGAACACAATTCTGAATTCTTGAAATGAATAAAGCAAGATGTTTCTAAAAGATGGTTAGATTACAGTTCCTTATTCTTCAATCTTCTCAAAGCATGAAATTAGTATTGCTTCAATAATAACTTACAGTTGGAGTTTTCGTCATTACAAAAAATAGGACCATCGAGAGAAGCATGATTGCTTACATTATCCGTAATTACACTCAAGTTGGACATAATTTATTCAATTTGGGAGGTAAATGGGAAAGCATATGCTCATACGAATCTGAAATTGTATGGGTGATGATCAATGATTCAGGACCTACTGTTCTGGTTGAGTTACGAACAACCAGAAAGTGATCTAAAGTCTAAAGCCAATAAGTATCAGTTACATATCTGCAAGTTAATTTGACTCAATAAGTATTATTTCTTCATTACTTTTAAATCGCAGTATTGTTTGAATTGCAAATTATTTTTGGTAACATGATAAGAGAGAGTTTTAATAATTCAATTTTAACAGTGCATATGTTAAGGTTGTGCACTAGGCTATTGGAAATTTGTTTTTCTGTGAAATAGAAACATATTCTATTCTATTCTATTCTATTCTACTTGTTACTAGTGACACTTTTTCAAGTGTTTTGATTTGTATACTATAAAGTTGGCAGAATTTAATACACTTTTAAGAATAAACTTGTTTTTTAATTTTTACTTTTTGAAATATGAACTCCCAAAATTGGAATCTTTGAAATTGGTCTTTTCAGAGAGAAGACAGAATTCAATTTCAGAAACAAGTTTCTCTCAAACATCAAAATCTAGAAAAAATTACACACCAAGCATCTATTGAGAATTTAACTGCTCGTTTTTACATACATTTTTACTGTAAGTTTTAGTTATAGTAAATGTGTTTCATTTTATCTTCTAAAACGTTTGAAGCATTATAAACTAATTCCTCTGTCCATACATTGATCCAAATGTACAGAGCGACCAATATAATTGATGAATTTGACGTATAGAGCTGTCATGATTGGTCAGGTCCCAAGTGGTTCACGTCATCTGTGGGTTGAAGGGGTAGGGGGAGGAGTGGTTGGTGTGGTAGGGGAAGAAGGGGTTATAATCCCACGAGTAAAGAACATAATTAGTTGAAACACCAAGAATAGTTGATGATGGAACTCACGTGTCAACTCACACCAATTGAATTTAATAGCAGAATGAAAGGAATTGAAACATTTTGATAAATCTCTAATTTATTTATCAAGAAACATTGATACCTTTATTCTCTACAAACATTGACACATAAAGAAGAAACGTCATTCAACGTTTATTACTGAATCAAGAATAATGTTATTCCAAAAACAGAATTAGTACTACAGTTGGATTCTGCCTTCTTTGTCTATACTCTTTAGGAAAGTATCTTATAGGAAAGAGTTCCACAGTGTTGCATAATCCTGATACTGTTCTTATAAATATGCACTGGAATTGTCATAATTTCATTTTGACAAATCAATTGGTATCTCACATCTCTTTAATGAGTAATGAGTATTCAATCAACTAATTTAAGGAAATACAAAAACTTTTGTATAAAAGGTGCAAAGTATCAAAACTCTTTCAATCATTATGAAATATCATTTGAGTTTGAATATCGGTGGTTCGGAGCCCATCTAAAGCATAAGTCCCACTTATCCATCATTATCATCCTGCCCATGAACAAGCCTGGAGCTTATGTGAGCATCAACCTCAGAAAAAATAACATAAAAAGATTATGTTGATCATGGGGATCATGATGGGGAAAATCAGCCCAGATGCACAGATGGATAGTTTGATTTATTTGTAAAAAATAGTGTACAAGCATAGCATAATATTGGAAGATAACAAATTTTACTTACATTTTTATGATTTACAAGTTTCATAAGTTTGAACTCGCGATACGCCCTCTTAGCATGTGTGACATTCTGAAACGGCCTCGATAGTTTCTTGATGGCAACATTCTGCTGAGTGACCGTGTCGTAAGCCGCACTGAAACAGTATTCAATCACAATTCTCAAAAACTATTTCCAGATATGAGAAGTAATTTGTTCCAAAAAAGGTTATGTTTCAACTTCAAACAAACAATTACAATTAATTGAGCCCGATACATGGAGAGAGTTAAATCCAATACTCAAAACCTTTGAAACGAATTTTGAATTCATCATAATAATGGGACAATGTTTGTTGCAACATACTTTGAACATCCAAGTAATAGTCAGAAGTAAGGTGCTGCTACATAGAAAACGGTACTAACCATATTTATTCAATTCAAATTTCAATAGCAGGACTAGCCAATAAAACTTGTAATGTTTGCAGAGTGAGACATTTCAAAAAGGGGCTTTACCTGTGTATACAGTAAATGAGTAACTGTTTAAATGTTAGATCGATAAATAAACGAATATTTTGAATTCAAACAGAACATGTAAAATTGTAGGAAGATGGAATACGCTCATTAATAAATAAAGTTCTACCAAATTAAATTGTCTCTTGTTTGTCAATTCCTTTGCTGCAAATTCTCGTAATTATAAACTGAAGAGTCAGTTTATCATCAATTTACTTTATTATGGAGAAAATTTAGTACTTCAAGTCAAATTCTCTAATCACAATACTCTTTCTCATTTAATCCTTGCTAACTTTAAAAGTTGCAATCAACAGATTTTCTTCTTTCCAATGAGTAATCCAAACTTTTTCATCAGAATCTATTAACCAATTTGTTCGTTTCGATCACGGTCTTCCGAGTACACTTTAGCACAGCCTTTTACGAACCATTCATTATCCCATTTCCATATTAACCATATATAATTACCATATTACCATATAGAGAAATAATTTCTCCTATCCCATCTATTTTCAAGTTTTAACCAAGTAACATTTTTAAAGCCTTTTTTCAGCATCCTTAATATTATTTTGATACTATTCTCCTAAAGATCTGTGACAAGCAAGACAATCGTATTTTCAGAGCTGATGGGAGAAATGTTTTCCACACATTCGAATTGCTACTCTAATGCATTTGAATAATATGATAGCCTACATCTAATGCTTGCACATCTAATAACAGTGAAGAATCTTCACAAAGCAACTTTTTAAAAATATGCCTATATTCAAATTAATATAATATAAGAATATTTGAACTAGTAGTTCTGTGAACAGTAGACCTCACGCAGTATTCTCATCCACAAGTACATGATTGAAACTGTAGACCTCATGGAAATACAGCAATGGACTGGCTTCTCCACACATCTGTGTAATCACTTGTCAGCTGATTTATGATGAATACTTCAATAGTCTGATTTTCACTCTAATATTAGCGTATGAAGGAGGCTCCTTTTTCCTTTTATATTATCCTTGAAATACAAAATTTCCAAAAACCTTGTATATACGTCGACGCGCAATTGAAAAAGGAACATACCTGTCAAATTTCATGAAAATCTATTATAAACATTTAAACATTAAAACATACATTAAGAGAAATGCCAAACCGTCGACTTGAATCTGAGACCTCACTTCGCTCGGTCAATTTAAAACTCATATATATATATATATATATAATATATATATATATAATATATATATATATATATATATATATAAAAGCGAAATGGCACTCACTCACTGACTGACTCACTCACTCGCAGAACTAAAAATCTACCGGACCAAAAACGTTCAAATTTGGTAGGTATGTTCAGTTGGCCCTTTAGAGGCGCACTAAGAAATATTTTGGCAATATTTTAACTCTAAGGGTGGTTTTTAAGGGTTTAATGTTCGTCTTTTAGCATGTATATTCTTCTTATTCTTTTAATTATAATTGAAAAATTTCCTTACCGTATGTTAATATAGAACTATAATCTAGAGAGAGTAATTCTTCGAAACAGTTGTTAACTGGTAACTAAATTAATAATTTTGTCAGGTTGGCATTAAGTTGAGTTGACTTTGTTAGGTTGGCACCAAGTTGAAGATTGAAATGCATTTATCGCGGAAAAATTGATGGGCACTGCTACTTCAATCAGAGCTACTATTCCTGGGAATATCGCCTGATATGGCGAGCGAAGCGAGCCCGCTGATCTAATTTTTTACGGGGGTCCAGGGGGCGGAGCCCCCTGGCTAGACGGATATGGCGAGCGAAGCGAGCCTGACGGCTAGTCATTTTATATTATCAACTATCTAAATTCAGGAGAGAAATAGTTTTAGATTAATTCTGTTGTTTCTCCCCCAATCACTGTTTTGATTATGTGCATGTGTATGAGATAAATAAATAAACTGAACTAAATAACAATTTATGATTTCAAATGACATATTTTACTTTGCAACTTCCAGATTTGACATTATTTCCAAACTGCATTCACCCAAAATACAACAAATTCCAGCCAATCAATTCTTATTTTATTCTTATCTTGTGATAAGTGTTTGATTTATTAACCTTTGATTTGTTACGTTATTAAATTTTGGCAATTCACAGCAATTCATTTTGGAACACACTAAATTTCATCTATAATGAGGTGGAATGTATCTACAGTGAGGTCCACGTTATAATAGCAGTGGAGAAAGATGAAAGAACTACGTTTCCGATCCTCTGTCTTGTCTTCTCTGCCTTCTATAGATGGTAGCTGATACAGGTTTATTGATGTAATATTAACTGTTCATCTCGTTTAAAATAATCAATTATATTTTAATAAGCAAGAAATTATATTTTTCATAATTTCATAATTAAGACGGAATAGTTTGTTAATTAAAATTAATTCTACATTGTTAAAAGACAATCTGGCTAAAGAGCAATGCGAGAAAGAGATAGTGATCTGCTTTGTTGAATGATAGACAAGGATAGCAGTACCATTGCTAATCAAACACTGTCATTATAACACGGGCCTCACTATAGTGCATAGATCAATCAAGTGGAAGAAGTATGATATGACGGAGGATACTCACCAAACAATACCTTGAGCTCCAGAGCCGATGGGCTTCAGATTTTGATATCGTTTAAGAATAGTGAACTTCGTGTCTCCAACCTCCACAGTGTAGAACAAGGAGGACAGCCTAGATGACATCTTGGGGCTGAGGAACAGCATGCAAGCTGGAGTTGTCACCAGCACCTAAACACACAACAAACATTCACAAAATATCAACTGAATTTATGGACAATTGAATGAAAAAGACTAAGAAATTGTCAAAAAACCACAGATTTATTGATACTTAGAAAGACCGGTTTCGGTTATAACACCATTGTCAATCTCTGATAAACATGTCCAAAAACAAAAAATCTCTGATTTTTTGACAATTTCTTAGTCTTTTTCATTTAATATGAATAATTACCACAGTATCAACTTCTCAACTACACAAAAGTTATGGACAATTATGGAAGTAATCATATTCCTCTAAAATATATGTGATTTATTATCTAGTGATGAAGTAGTATTTTGATAGGGCTACTACATTAATGGTCAATTTTAGAAAATAGCTAGTACACTTATATTTTGAAATAAAATGTATTGAATTTGCTTAACTCAACTCAACTATTGAATTTGCTTCAAGAATTTAAGAGAGGAAGAAATTTTCATAACCGACCATAAAATTCACGTCAACCTTCAAAATTCAAAATTTTCAAATCATTATTCCTGGACCGAAAATCAAGTGACGAAGCAGTGTGTAATTTAATCTCAACCTTTGGACAGCATTAACATTTTATCAAAATTTTTGGAGAGATATAGTACAGGTTCATCCTATTTTCCCTCCAATGTCATAATTATTAAGATTAGTGTTTTGTATAATAAATGAATGAAAAAAGTATAAAGACCATTGGTAACAGCAAAAAAAGTATTGATACATCTGATAATTGTTCTTGATTATGGTGAATTAAATATTTTTGGAATTCTCAAATATAAGTGGAGTGTGTTTAATAGTGATTTTAATCACTCATTAATATCTATGTTATTAATCACATTCAAATTAAATTAAAGATTGTGTCTCTGGTTCTAGTATAAAATTAGATAATATGCACTATTTTATTTGTCAAAATTAGTTAAGCTCACAAACATCATTGAACCAGAGTAAGAAGTTGAAATGTACTTGTATTAAAATGCTGAAAGATTTCTAATATATTCGTTTGGAATAAGGAGGCATGAAAAGACATACACTATGTAATGGTAGACTGGTAGTGGCAGGTGATATATACTACAGGAAGAAACTCACACATGAGAAACACTTCATGCAGAGAATATGCTGTATTGGAAGGTTTAAGAGGATATTTAACACCAAAATACAGATCATGCACTTGAATAAATGAATACACAAACAATATGCGAAACAACAATGATCAGAATTTGCCTTCGAGTGCAGACGCCTTTTTACCGCAGCCTGTTGAAATATTTATCAGGTGTGGAGAAGAGGACAACACTTTATTCGAGTGATTTATGCAAGGGCGATTATCAAACTTGGAGCAATAATGTCCCCTGGTGAGAATCGTAGTCGAATTTATCTCTCCAAAGTTCCTCTAAACTCGCATTAGACCAGCCGTTTCATTCTACATGTGAAATTCAGTTGAAAAAGTGCTTCGCTGAACGTTATTAGAACTTGGAAGAGCATCCATTCAGGATACAAGTAGTAGAATGGGAGGAGGGGCGTTGGAGGCACTATATTTGCAAAATACATCAACATTCTATTTCTTGAACACTACAAGGAATGAATGATGGAGATGAACACTGAAAGGAATGAATGATACACTGAAAAAATCAGGAGGAATGAATGAATAAAGGATGATATTTTACCTTGATGAATTGCAAGTTTCAATGGAATTTATGAGAAATAAGTGATAAATAATTGTTTAAAGATTATTTTATTCTCTATTAAATTGCTGCCAATAATTGTTAGAAAATATTGTATTCTCTATTAAAATTCTATCAATCAGTTAGTAGAAGCGGTTAATTGACAATTTGCAATTCGATTTCTCAATATAAAAATTGTACTTTACCATTGATTCAAATAAAATTTGAAAGTACAATTCACCTATATTGCCACTACACTGTCAATTTACAATAGTTCGCATGATGTCACCTTTATGAATCAAACTATAATAAAAATAAAGAATATAGTGAGATTCACGTCATAAATTCAACACCTGATTAACATTGGTTTGCTATCCTTGTCTCCATCAGACAAGGCAGACAAGGCAGCTATATCCTTTTCTAGTTCCGCGCCTTTGCCAAATCGTTTCTACAAATTAATGCAGTAGTATAATGAATGAACTACAAAAATATTTAATCTAAATTTTGAAGATTCAATTAAATCAAGAAACCAAATATTTTCTATGTGAATATAATATAATTGATCATTATTTATTTATAGGATAGAGCAAATAATACAATAGTCAGAAAAGAAAAACACACTATTGCCCACAACTTCTTCTATTTCTTAATTTTGTCCCAAACCATCCAAATATTATGTCGGTTTTGACAAGAATCATTAATAATATATCAGGGTCCTGTTTCATAAAACCTATAAGTCACGTAATACAGGAGAATCACCATTCCAATTACATGCTCAATATAGCCGATAAAATCAGCTGTTCCTGTATTACAGGACTTCTAAATTTTTATGAAACAGGCCCCAGGGGATAACTTGAATCACTGCTACTGTACCCACTACAGTATAGAAGGCGGTGGAAAAAGATAATTTACAAATTTTCTGTCCTATTATTTCCACTGACCTTATAACGTGAGTGTCACTATAATAAAGTATACATGGCCCTTTAAACATTATCCTGCTAGAATGTTTATAATATTTGTGTGAAGAAGAGGTAAAGTGTAAAGTGGAATGTACCTAGGAACGTAACTACTGTGTTCTAAAGATTTTCACTCCCCAGATATCGAGTTCAATATCCAAGGAATGGACGCTTGAAAAAGGAGCTGTATGAATAAACATGTTAGAACCGAGGGTAGCTGGCAGGGACGAAGTAGTCAATAATCGACAGAAATCAATAATATAATTTGGTGAATGAATGAGGAAGGTGGAACAAACTAACGGCGAGGTCCGTCGCTCGCCTGCCCGCAATGCAGTGCATTCCTCACTCAGTTCTCATTCTCACTGACCACCTCTCTTTCGCTCACCTACTCTATTCTTAACTCAAAACCCCACACACCTACACGTCTCACTCTCGCCGCCGCCGACCAACTTTCCAAATAACAACGTCATCTCTCAATGAAAATGTACGGCATTCAACGCATTCCATTCGCAGGCCACTGACTGTCTCTCTGTCCTGTTTCTATTTCTACAAAGCTACTGAACACACGACATGGACATGAATGACAGACGGACTTGCGTCAACAGCCCCATGTCACGCAACAAAGGGTCGGCTACCCCATCAGCTACATATGCCTGCAACTCATGTGCCATCAAATCAGAACTATGTGATGACCATTTTAGGCAAGAACAGCACTCTGCAATTCGAATTGATTATGAAATAAAGTATTATTATTTATTTTTAGTATTATAATTTATTCATTTATAAGTCTTATTTATTGATTATTGTCAGAACTCTGCAATTCGAATTGATTGTGGAATAAAGTATCAATACTAATTGATTATTCAAGTAACATACTGTGAATGGAATAAAATAATGATTCTGTAATAAAATTATTATGGAACATTTATTTCTTTCAGAAGGAGAAAAGTACATCTAGATAAATAGTCTTAGAGAAAGCTTTGATAGGAGGCATCTGAAGGTAGCTTTATAACAGTCACTCAGTCATAGTGGGATGCCAAATATAGTCAAAATGTCCTGAAAATGAAGGCAGAACATAGTCAGATGCCCCTGCCTGCAACGCAGTCCAGCATTACTTCACCTTCCCCTTACCTTCATGGGGTAGCTAACATAGCTGAAGACAATATGTGGGGTATTAACATTTTAACGAGTGAGAATGTGTAAGCTTGAAACAAAACTAACCCAAAATCATGTTTATTAATTTTTTCCAACAAGTAAACAGATATAATACAAGTATTGTTTAGAAAAAAATATTATTCACATGAAAAGGGCTTGGTAATCATAGTGGCAATGAACTTATAAGGATGCTCGACATAAAAAAAGTGACTCCAATATACAATGAAAATTGTTAGGTTGTCATTGATTTAGAAATCATTCAAAGTTTCCTGATATTTCCTGTACGGGGAACGGGAATGTACCCTGTACCACAGATTCCAAGACTCACAAATTCTAGTCTGTAACTGTACTGTACTCTAAATGTGAATTGACTCCATGAATTTCAAAAGTCCAGTGGATACAGTATCATATATTTATTTCTGAAATTATCGAAAAAGTCTGAATAATACTAGCATATTGCAATTCATATTGTAATTTGAAAAGTCCAGTGGATACAGCATCATATATTTAATTCTGAAATTATCGAAAAAGTCTGAATAATACTAGCATATTGCAATTCAAAAGCAAAACCTAGCCCCTAACCCATCCTACCCTTAAACTGACTTCTCACTAATCCCTAGTATGCATGTTAACGGTACGAAAAATTGATGCTGTGAGACTTGAAGAAATGAACTCAACTTCCTATCTGTTCCAGTATCTCAAGTAATGGTCGAGAATTAATAAACTGAGGCCCTCCCCTAACATCTTTATCACAGATGTACTGTACTCACAGTGATAAACTGTCAATGAAAACATTGTAAACTAATATTTGCGAGTTCAGCAATTAACAGAGGATTGGAGTCATCACTTTTATGCACAAACTTTATGTTACTGTTGGCTCTCCTCTCGATGGAACGACTGAATAGTAATCGTATTGATAATAGATAGATTGATAGATGGTACATCTTTCTTGATCCATGAGCAAATATATACATGCTTAAGATCATGTCAAAATATTAGAACACCTTCAAACTTAATAGAGTACAAGTACATACAGTCCGTACAGAATAACTTTCGACTTGGGAGGCATATGTGCAGCAGAGAAAGCATACAACGGAGGGGGGGAGATACAGAGGCGCTGTGTTGCCGTTCTGAGCCGGCCAGCGTTCTCCAACTTCTAGCGACTGTTCGCTAATGAGTCAGACGACAGACTCCAATCGACAATTATTGGCAACTGCGCTTCTACCTATGACTCTATTAATCACTGTAATTGGCTGATCTCCCTCCATTTCTCTGCGCCCCATATTCTTCCAAGTCAGAAGTATTTTTGTACAGACTATAGTGGGTAAATAGTCTAGTGTTCATTGAGTAGTTACTACTGACTATAAGGGCCGGTTTCCGAGCTCGGTATTTTGCCAAGTTCTAGACTTTAAACAGCTGGAGACAGAAAATTGGGTTTCCAAAAAGGGGCGTAGTCGCAGTTTTTATGACAGTGGTCTCAGTTTTTATTTTCTCATTTATATAATTGGAAACGTTTTTCCTTAACGAAATTAAACATTACTAAACAATTCAAATTGCTGAAACTTTACACATTTTTCTCTTTATTTTATTTTGTGTTCAATTTTCTAGTTTTTCGAAATTGAAATCAAACGTGACTATGACAATGACTACGACTACGCCCCTTTCGGTAAGCTAATCATCTTCTGACTCCAGCTGTTTAAAGTCTAGAACTTAGCCAAATCCCGAGCTCGGAAACCGGCCCTTAGTGATATAGTCTGGTAGTCTAGTGACTATTAGTCGTCTAGAGATAGTAGTAGTAGTGACTATTCAATTAGTGAATCAATAGTCAAAGTTAATTAGTGAGTTAGTATGCCTACATGGTTGTAGAGCAGATATACAAATTGTATGCAGACTATTAGTTATTAGTACATTAGAT
The DNA here is from genome assembly GCF_014356525.2 of Nilaparvata lugens. Taxonomy (NCBI): domain Eukaryota; kingdom Metazoa; phylum Arthropoda; class Insecta; order Hemiptera; family Delphacidae; genus Nilaparvata; species Nilaparvata lugens. Next base: position 14,730,981 of record NC_052504.1, read on the forward strand.
TAGAGTATGGAGCATCTAATCATAACAACCCAGATCTGACGAGCATCTACTAGGATAATGTTTATGTGAGCAGTTCAGGTAGAGAGGTTTGCCTATTGCCATTGGCCGGGTGTGAGCAGAGCCGTCGGTCGGGTCGATAGAAGGTGGCAGAGGCAGCAGCCACCTAAATTATTCTACAGAGACGCTTTTCCACGACAAGGTCGAGACAGGCCCACCTCCTAATACGGCTGCAGCTCAATGAAATTGTTCTTGCCGCATTTACTACTCAGAGCTCAGCTCCCAAGCCAAGTAGGCGGCATGCAAATACTCCATGCTCAACCATAAACAAATCTACATTTACAATTTTCACTGGCAGAATGTCACTGACAACTTCGGGATGAGTTACTGTAACTTAGTTTGTCATTCTATGCTAAGTAAAGCACTACATTACGTTTAATGGAAATTGAGTGTCTTATACTTATAAAATAGTTACAGAATACAACTTGATTTACAAATTTTCAAATGACATTGGTTCCATTGGAAGGGATATGTCTGATAGATGGATAAATAAATAATACTGTAAATATCTTTGAATAAATAATATTGTAAAAAAATGTAAATATCTTTGACAAAGCGTTGAGTTTCTACTTTCGACTTGAGGCTCGCGTTTGTGGGTTTGTAAGTTCGAGATAAATTTTTAATGGCCAACGATATTGACTGAATCCTTCATTATTTTTGAGGATATAACAGAATATAATTGAAAGTATATAAGAAAACGGAATTGCAGTAATTTGTGCATTTTTTATGCAATTATGCACGCAATAACTCAATGCTTTAAAAATTTACAATTATTAATACAGTATTTTTCAGTTATCAGTGATGATTTAGTAAAGTATTTTTATTTAATTTGGTTTTCAACTTTTCTAAATTCCTAGTTTATTTGGACTCAAAATTGGAAAAAATCATGAAGTGTAAACATAACCTATTTTTGGGCACGTTTGTCGGTCCCGGCTGAAGTATGACAATCGTAAGACGGCTTAAATTATATATTCAGGCGGTGGGACCTTCCCGCAAGGGACTCCCCACCAACAAAAGCCATACGAATTTACTTTACTTAACCTATTTTTGGACAATTTCTATCCAAATTTGGGAAAGGAACAGTTTTGGGCTTTAAGCCTGTTGTTCCTTTTCCAATCATTCAAGGTACAATGATATTGTATGTATCGATGTATAAATAAATAATTTAACTTTCAACTTTAATTACTGCATTTCTCTTGACTTTCCTCTGCTACTTGAAGGAAATTTCCAGTTTTGACACATCATTTTTAGAATAGAACTAAAGCTGCCCACATACGAAAGAACCCTAGTCTTTGACTACGTTAAAACAATGTAAACTATTAGTTTTGCTAAAGAATATAACGATGATTTTACAAGTCACATTAATGAGAATTAGTTGAAAGTATCTTAATCGGACTCGTGAAAATAGTGATCGAGTTGAAAATGCTATTCAAATCGGCATACAATCCACTAAATCGGCATACAATCACAGATGTGTTCTGTTCAATCGTTCTAAAAAAACTCAATCAATTATTTTTCATTCATTAATCATGTCACTTGGCGTTTGGTACAATGCATAGAACATAGGAAAGACTGCTTTGACAATAATACCATTGACAACAGTGTTTTCAAGTCAACAATAACTACAATGCAAAGCATCGCTAGTCGCTGGACTTTTTCATTACTCGAAATGTATTAGCTGGATGATGATAATTAATGATGGAAACTAAACGAAACCCTAACCTAACTTGGGCAAATGAGAGCTTCTCTCCATCCAGCCACAGCTTATCAACTCTAGGATGAAATATTCAAGAAATTTGATATGAAATTCTCCGGAGAATTTGAAATTCAGGCGGTGGAAGGCAGACAAGTTTTCCACATTCATTAGAGCAGCCAAATAAAGTTCTTGAGCAGGGCACCAAGTCTAGTCATAATATAGCTCCGGTGGAATGAAACCCTCGTAATATGATTATTTGAATGCGGTGGCTCAATTACACTGGAGGTAAATCCTAATTAGCGAGATTAGAGAGCAGAAATGAAGAGTGCTGGTTGAATAGACTGGTTGCTTATCCTGAGCCTAGAACAGCCCCCCTAGTGCGCTTTCTCACCCTAGATAGTATTACTATAGTAGTGCACTATATAGATGAGGCATCTGTAACGAGCCGTGAAACGAGCGAGTTTTGAGCCGCTGCTGAGAAAATTAGATAAGAGACGAGAGACCCTATCACTGATTCGTGTCGGAAACGTAAAACCATCTCGCTATCTTGCGCGCTTCACTAGCTATGCAGCTTTCCTATCATCTGCTTGCTGCTCTCTCAATGCATCGATTGTGCATCGTGCCTTCATGGATAGCAAATAGGATGCTCCGTCCTATATATAATAGCTCATCAAGAGGAAATTTGCATTTCAATGTTGTAAGAGTAAAATAGCAAATACATTGTTATTGGAGCTTACATTAGATTAATCTTGCTTCGATTTTATGTTGTTTGTACATGGAAAATGGAGAGACTAGCTACCGCTGTTATGAATGATTTTTTTAAATAAATTTTCTTAACGATAACAAGTATAATGGCGCAATTTGGGACATAAAGGCTTGATGTAGCAATTCCATAGTTGTTACATTCAACATCTATAAAGTGAATAAAATGAAAGACGAAAAGTTAGATAAAGTAGCATAAAGAAGACGTAAGTTCTAAACCAGATTAATTCTGCCATTGAATTAATGCTTGATTATAATTTGTAACCTATTTCTTTGAGGTAATACAATTCTTTATCGAAGTTCAGGAATGTAGGTTGTGAAGCCATACAGCACATCATTGATTCAAAATGAATGGGAAGGTATGCTGAACATCAGTAGAAATGAAGCATTTTGAGCTAATACTCGAAACGGTTCTGAGCTCATTTTGAGCTAGATTTGAGCATTTTAGAATAGAATAAATTTAATATATTTGCTATTTAGTCTCAAGAAATGTTCGAGTTCGTTTCAACCTATTGTACTTCTAAAGTAAGAATATCATCATTTATATATTTTATTGATGCATATATATTTATTTAGACACAATCAAAGCAGCCCAAGTCCGATCACAGCAATTTATCAAACAACGATTCGCATCATGATTTTTCGTCACTGGGCGGTTGAATGATGATCGATCACCAACGAATAATTCTATTTTGCAACTGGCTTCAAACAGTATGGAAAATTCAACACAGAGCCAGGTGCACTAGCAGCTAGCACTAGTAGATGTGGATTAGATTGGCCAGTCGCCTATCAGTCATCTCCCTCGCCTTGTCAAAAGGACCCCCCTCTACAACTGTGTCCCTCTATCCACCCTCACCCACAAACACCCACCCGCATGGCAAGCAGCTCTATCCGTTACAGCTTGATTGACAGCACTAGTCCTTCCTTATCCCCCTCGCCGAAATGGCTAGTGTAAAATTTTCCCCTGCCGCTTTCCGCTTGTCTCATGCATATTCATCCAGCCTTTGCCGGCGTCGCAGGCTGCTCCTGTTTACCTTGTGGCCATTACCGCGTGAACAGATAGTTTCCTTTCATGAGCAGACTGCTCTCATCCAATAAGCCACACCGCAAGCTGGCTCCTACTCTACACGCCGCACCATATTGCAGTAATCGGCACTATCACAATATTGGTTAACAAGAATGTTTAAACATGATACAGGATGAAGATCTAATTAATGTCTCAAGTATAATAAACTTAATGAGGATTTAATTAATGCTTCAAACTGTTAACATTTCAACGGTGATTAAATGACAGTCAAATGCCACGAGAACCAATCAGAGAAGCGGAAGTATAATAAACTTAATGAGGATTTAATTAATACTTCAAACTGTTAACATTTCAACGGTGATTAAATGACAGTCAAATGCCACGAGAACCAATCAAAGAAGCGGAAGTATAATAAACTCAATGAGGAATGAGGATTCAATTAATACTTCAAACTGTTAATATGTCAACGGTGATTAAATGATAGTTAAATGCCACGAGAACCAATTAGAGAAGCGGAAAACGTATCCAATTATAAATTAACCACAGTTAAAATTCAACAGACTCTTCTGCAACCGGGCCAAGAATTTTCATGTCAATCGAATCCTAATATCACAATGACGGAGAACGAAAATCGATGAACTTAATCCTCGGATGAGGATCATTTGAAAATAATGAAATTGATGCCTTGTAAGTAAATAACTAAGGCCCGATTTCTAGGATGGACTACAATAAGTTTCAATCGAATCATAGTATACGACAATCAAATCCAAATAACACAATGATGGAGAAGAAAATCGATAAGCTCAATCCTGAGATGAGGATCATTTGACGATAGTAAAATGAATGCCTTGGAAGCAAATAACTATGGTCCGGTTTCTAGGATGGACCACTACAAGATTAAATCGAATTTTAATACATGCAAATCAAATTTGAAGAAAGTAAAACCTTGTGAACAAATAACTCTACGAGTTTCAATCAAATCATAGTACATGTCAATCGAATCCGAAAACACGTATAAAAACTTGTCAATTCTTCAATTAATTTGTCAGAGGCATATTCATGTAGCCTTACTCTCTAAAAAATATATTATTCTAGTTTGATGATGATTGTAGGATGACTGGACTGACCGTTGGTTCAGGTTCATTGTGAGTGCGGCAGGGACAGCAGTAGGTCAGCAGACGCATGTGGCAGCCAGCAATGCCGCCATCTCCTGAAAAACAATTCATTTCAATTAATGAAATTTATAGAAAACTGAAAATAATAATAATATAAGGTAATCTTTATTATATCATATAACAGATAAAGGTGTCACGTTATTCTTTATATTTAAATAACGATTAGCCTCCTGCTTGGCATCAGTCGGTAAAGCATGAGATTTGATATAATTAGGTCGTGGTTTTCTAATAGTATTCAGTCTTAAAAAATCTTGATAGGCCTAGATATGGGCTTCTCCTATAACTCTTGTAATTCAATAAATAATAAATATATATAAATGATACTTATACTATAGTGTTGAGGAATAAAAAATAAATTGCACACCATGAACGTTTCATACATATATTACACAAATAATGCAAAAATAAATCGAGGCAAGAAATATATAAAGAGCGATAAAAAATATAATATAAAAATAGAACAATAATTGAAATCAATAAAATATCACAGGCTAACTTTATATTCTAGATTTATGGCACGAATCATTACCATGTGCCTTTATCTTAAAATCATATGCATTCTTTTGCATGTAGCTGCGATATGCGCTTGCTAATACTTGTCGACTTGGACAATTCAATTAAAAATATGTGCTTTAATATCAGCTTGATAAATTAGCCACTAATAATCCAAATATATATATATTAAAATCTCTAGTACTTAGTAGATTTCTTTGTATCGAATATATATATTTTTATCTCAGGGTGCAAGATTCGGCACCTGACGGAATAGGTAGAGCCATTCATCTAGTGAATTAGAGCTATAACAAACTATCGCAAATTATATTGCAAAAAATTAAATATTATATGCATATGTTTTGATAGCCTAGATTTTGTACTTCTTTGATTTAATAGAAATTTCTGAATATTGATCTATATTTTTCTTTCAAATAAATACCTTAATACTAATTTTACTTGCGCAAGTATTACTCTTATTAATTTCTTAATTTATAATAAAAACCCTTTCGGCGAGCTAGCTTTGATTATTAGATTAATTCGAAGCACTAGGGCGCCCATCACTAATTCAATATTAATCACTCACGTGTCGAAAATCTTCTTGTAAGCCGCCGATGTCGATCCAACTCCATGCGGTCCGGGAATATGGTAGCCGGAATCGTCTCCTCCAAGGGGTTATAAATTTAATTAAAAATGAAAATGACTTCTGCTTCACAATAGCATCACGAAGTCTTTTAAGAAATTTAATAATTCAATTTAACTTTAACTTTTACAAAATCATTAGTAAGGTACTACGCTCTAAAATATTTGGGGTCCTCTTATGGTGGCATTTGGCTGGCGAGTGCTGGTTCTCCTTTCTCAAGTTTTACAGATCCTATTTCCGACTTTCAAATTAGCATAAAATTTAAATATCTTAGTCATCCGCCATTTAGGTTCAAGTAGATCTTACAAAAAATGCCAAATATTGCTTAGATTGTATGATTAATAATTTCTTCGCTTTCGAGCCATATCGATAACATAGACTATATAACAATCCAACATAGATTTCGAACATTTATAGAAATATATAAATATTTTTGAATTGGCCTACAATTGCCGCCTATTAACTGCCGTTTTACTATTGGTGCATGCAAATTTTATTCGGTATTCATGCGCCTGGTACCTCTTATTTCCTGAATACATTAAATTATTTTTATTTGGTTTTTTATTTATGCTCTTTACATGCTAGCTAATATTCTATACATTAATATTAATTCCATGCTACCTAATAATTAGCCACGTGGACAGGTGTTTTTTCACATTGCACACCATCTGATTGCAATAAAGCTCTGCCAAGGGGTTTTGGTCAGATTCTACGTTCCTCGGTTTGATCGATCTCTAGGTCACCGATCCGTGAATACATGTACATAACCTCAATCTTCAAATATTTTATATAATAATCTATTTATGAGCAATAAAATTCCTTCAAATCCTTTTTAGGTTTTTGTACCATTTAGCCAGAACAAGCTGATGCTATCTAATCTTAGTTATTATCTATTGGCGATATTAGCCAGTTACTTTATTTTCAGACCTATTTCTGTTTCTGTTAGGGCTTTTTATCTACCCAGATTTAATACTTTACACGCGCCCCTGGGTTTGAATTCAAAATATTTGAGAATCATAATGTTTTTAATGAGAACCCACCCTTCAATACATCGATATACACTATACTTTATTATAAATTATACTCTCATACTTCTATCACAGTTCGCAGACATATTTGCTGCATCTCCTTTATACCTTTATCAAATACAATAACAAATTCTCCTCCTCAACACACATAAAATATCATAAATATAAACTTCTAAACGCACTCCTCCTGACAACACTTAAAACATAGTAATTTTTAAATTCGCCGCTTGCAGGGCCACCAACCTAACTACACACATTCCATAATTCTCATAAATGATTCCTTTCAGACAATAATTTCGATTCACAAAACTTCTGGGCTTATATCTTATAGTATTTCTTAGGTCTTAATATAAATAATTTTTTATACATCAGGTACAATACTTTTCTTTGCTAATGGCTCTTTGGTTTTTTGGTAGCTTGTATTCACTTTAGGTCTTTTCAGGTAACAAACGTGGCATAATTAAAAGTAATAAAATATAAAACATATAAATAAATATACCGACATTAATAAATATAAATAACAATAATAATAACAATGATAAATAACAATTTTCGGGGTAACCATATTTTTTTTTTTTTTATAATCATATGTTTGCAGACATTACATATTTGATTCAGGTGGCCTTGCCCAGCTGGTCACTGATTCTACAGAATTTGCTGTCGAATTTCATAATTAACCTAACTGCTGCATTTTTTTCTCTTTAAAGGTAATTTACAAATTTTAAATATACTATCCCCGCTTGTGTCCTTTTTTAGTGGATGTAGCTAATTTAATTACACATTTAAAAATTATTCTTTTTCTTATTGCAGGCTTCTAACGGCTGGAAGGAATTAAAACATTGGATTGTTGCCACGTGGTCCTATGCCAAGATTAAAATTATTAAGGAAGGTTAGTAATCGGTTTGATAATAATGTTTTCCTTGATTTCTTATCATATTTATTTCAAATTCTGTGATATGGTATGTAGAAATTTCGTGGCTTACTTGCATCTTCTTGCATTCTGTTTGTAGATGTTGTAGGCTGGTGAGGTTATCTGCTGTTGATTTGTGAGGCTGTCCTATTGATAACTTATCCATCATAAATTTAAAGCCCTTGTATCTGGTATACTTTTCTAAACAAATCCTAGCTTCCTTAATGGTAATTTCTTTTAATCCATTCTTTTTCCAAATATCCTGCACTCTTAACTCATCCTTCCTTTCATTTTCGTTTAAATTCTTGATCTCGGTTCATTATAAATTAGTAGGCTCACAACAATAAACATTTTTATAATATTAGCTTCCCAATTATCAATAATAGATTCTTTTAATAACCACAATATAATATTTTCCATCATATCTACAACACACTCTTTTATTAATATCACAGCCATTATTACAAACATTAAACACCATAACAAAACATTTATCATCTTTTTAATAGTATTATCTCTCATCATATAATATCCAGGTACTTTTACTTTCTTAATATAATTCCTTATTTCTCTTGATTTTATCAACCACTTTCTGTCCATCAATCTCCACAAGTAGTCCACTTTATTATTGCCCATGCACGAATCCATAATAGTCCTTTTAGTTCCATTTTTAATCCATTTCTTTGTTCCGTTTTTATCACATTTCTCTAGCCCATTCTTCCGGTCACATCGTTGATTGGCTCTCTTAAAACGTATGTGCCGCGGATGCATGACGTCGGTGGCCTGTTCTCCAACCTGGTCCCGGTCCGGTGTCTTCTTCGGGCGTTTGAACCGTGCATGCGGCCTCCATCGGCGCGCGCGGTTCCTCCTTCGTCGCTTCTTCCGCCTCCGGGCCTTGCGATGCATGTTCTTTTTTCGGTCATGTAGTCCATCCTCCTCGTCCTGATGCCGGTCGGGTGTCCTCGGGCGCCTCCGTCTCCGGGCCTTGCGGTGGTCGCTCCTTTTGTCCGGTAGTCCGTCCTCTCGTTCTTCCATCTTGGGGTCCTTGTCCGCTTCGGTGGGGTACAATGATATGGATGCATAGATTCTGTGCGCGGGTGCATGGTGGCGGTCTCCTCCTGGCAGCTGTTTATTTTGGCAGTGGTGGGATTTCAGCATTATTATATGGATCGGTTCTTGTTGTAGGGTGGTGGTCGGTAGTGATTCTTCGGTGGCGGGTTGCTCTTCGGCGGGGAACAGGAAACTTAATAGAGGCTGATGCTTGCGGCTGGTTTTAATTGCATGTTGGGCGGCGGTTTTTTGTGATAGGCTGTCTTGTATGGGCTCCTGTGTGTCTGGTGGTGGGTTATCTTGTGTTTCTTGTACAAAGTCTCCGATAAATCATTTCTGAATGTGGTGTATGACGTTGAAATATCCTGCTTTTCTTGGTTTGTTTCATTTGAGTTTATGCTTGTTATATCGGGGGTATCATATAGTCCTGGTTTATTAGCTGTAGTTTTCTGTATATCTGGTGGCGGGTCGTTGGGTGCTGGGTTCCGTGTTTTTTGTTGATTCAATCCTATTGCATGTGCTAATGTATAATTTGTACTTATTGTGAGGTGGCGGTTTATAATTTCTGTTGTAATTGTTCTGTGTGTGATTATTATTGAGTTAATCGATCACGGCCATCATAGTGATTCTTACGTTGCTCTGCTGGGCATAGTGGTTGGTTGTGCGATTTTGAAATTTTTCATTATTCCAGTTATTTTGCCTGTGCTCATAGCGGCGTTCAAATTGAGGAGCAGATCGGTAGCGATCATATGATACCGGTTCATAATTTTGGCTGTTATACTGATTAAATTTTGAGTTATGTTGATTTTGTGCGTATCTCTGGTCTGAACGGTGGTTTGATATTGCCATCACAGACTGTATGCCATATAAATGATTTATCAGCTGCTTACAATCAGTAATGGGTTGTGTGGCGAGTGCCATTCTAACTTGATACGGTAGCTTCTTTAAAATAATACTTGCTAATGCCGATTCATTAATGGGCTCGCTCAATTGAGAATTTTTAAACTGTAGGGCAGTGACGAAAGTGGTACATGCACCGTCTAAGTTAGGGTTGAAATCGCATGATATAATGTCCGCTAGCACGTCCAACTGTTTACTTCTGCTCCAATACTGTTCCAGGAAGACAGCTACAAACTCATCCAATGATGTAAATTCATGGGCTCTACTCCGAAAGAACATCAGGGGTTCGCCAATCAATAATTAGTCAAACGAAGACGCCAAAAATTCCAAGAGGTAGGTGCAAGAGTTTGTACTAATTTTATCTGATCAATGAATGGTTGAGGTTGCAAATGGCGATCAGTATTATCAAATTTTCCTAGTCCTTGTAATATACTATGTACGTTGAGGTTGTCTGTTTGAATCCCTTGAGGTCGTTGTTGAATATGATTTTCTAATGCTGTTATTTTTTCCTGTGTTATCTGCCATTGACTATTATGTGTAATTTTATTTGCGTTTATTTCTTGATTTAATTGAGTCAGAGTGGATTTTTGAATTAGTAGAGTTCCGTTTAAAGCTTTACAGGTTTCTGTATTTTGATTGATGCTACCTTGCAGTTGGTTCATTTTTGTGGACATATTAATCTGTTTATTTTGTATTTCTTTAATACTGTTAATATTTTTGTCAACTGTAGTTGTTAATGTTTGATTGGCAACGGTAATTTGTTTGTGGATTTCTTGGTGGCAATCGGCCTTAATGTTATTGGTTATATCCTGAATGGGTGTAGTGATTTGTGTGGTTAGGTTATCTATCCTTTCATTGAGTTCACATGTAACCGTATCCAACCTTTCCGATAATCCTGCCGTAACTTTATCCTGACTTTCTTTTTGTAGGTTATCATTGCTTTTAATTCTTCCCTATGATTCTCTACTTTAGTTTCAATATTATCCAACCGTTGTTCTACTGATTTTATAGCGCCTGCGGTCTCTTTCATGCCCTGTTCCACTGTTTGTTTATTTTCCTCTTTTACTGTAGCAATCTCTTTTTTAATCTCCTGCATCATATTATCCATTGTTTTTTGTAACATAATATTGAAAGTACTGCTAGTTTGTTCCATTATTACCTTTTGAAGCGGATCTAACTCTGTGATTGAAAATATACTTTGTTTGCTCAGGTGTGACTCGGCCTCCGGCGATGCGGGTTCTGCAGGCTGCTCCTCGCCCCCTTCAAAGTTGATCTCTACTATCCGTTGATTCAATGGTGTGTCAGCGGCGTCGATTCGAGTGGATGATAGAGGTTGCAGACCTGGTGGATCGAAGACTATCGACCCGACGCTTCCTGGTTCCCTTTCTCGTGGCGTATTGGCATCTACCGTGGTGGGGTTTGATGTGCTTGGAGTCGACAAAGTGGGATCTGTGCAACCGCCGTACATATATGAAACTTCAGAGTTTGCGGGAGTGTGATTCATTATGTCAAATATGATAAATGCTAATTAAACAGTGATAAAATGATAAGCGAAAATGCTTAAAAAAGAGACACAAACCGGACTTACAGTGAAACAGTGATGTGTAAAGTGTTTGGATACTCTTACAACAAGGTATTTATACTTAAGTTTTTTATAATGCTCTAGCGCCCCCAATGTTTTGTTTTAATTTATTCTTGGCTAGTTTACAGGCTGTGACTTATTTTCCAACCGGCTTAAACACATAATATATTTTTGACTAGAAAGTAATAGCAGTTTAGGCTTATAAAATATAATCTCTCTCTATAAACATGTATTTTTTTTTTTTTTTTTTTTTTTTTTTTTTACAGTACTAATAATATAAAATTTTCTTTAAAACATATAATTTCTCTTTATTAAAGCTATTGATTCCCCAAAAAGTAATACAATTTCCCTTCGCCAGTTTTCCTCAAACTCGTATAAGTTATCTATAATTTTCAATATGGTTATTGACTTAATTTCAAATAATTATTCAATGAGCTTGGCTCTCATCATCAGTCCCACGTTGGTACGGCATGTCTTTATGTCACGTTATTCTTTATATTTAAATAACGATTAGCCTCCTGCTTGGCATCAGTCGGTAAAGCATGAGATTTGATATAATTAGGTCGTGGTTTTCTAATAGTATTCAGTCTTAAAAAATCTTGATAGGCCTAGATATGGGCTTCTCCTATAACTCTTGTAATTCAATAATAATAAATATATATATAAATGATACTTATACTATAGTGTTGAGGAATAAAAAATAAATTGCACACCATGAACGTTTCATACATATATTACACAAATAATGCAAAAAATAAATCGAGGCAAAAATATATAAAGAGCGATAAAAAATATAATATAAAAATAGAACAATAATTGAAATCAATAAAATATCACAGGCTAACTTTATATTCTAGATTTATGGCACGAATCATTACCATGTGCCTTTATCTTAAAATCATATGCATTCTTTTGCATGTAGCTGCGATATGCGCTTGCTAATACTTGTCGACTTGGACAATTCAATTAAAAATATGTGCTTTAAGATCAGCTTGATAAATTAGCCACTAATATCCAAATATATATATATTAAAATCTCTAGTACTTAGTAGATTTCTTTGTATCGAATATATATTTTTATCTCAGGGTGCAAGATTCGGCACCTGACGGAATAGGTAGAGCCATTCATCTAGTGAATTAGAGCTATAATAAATTATCGCAAATTGTATTGCAAAAAATTAAATATCATATGCATATGTTTTAATAGCCTAGATTTTGTACTTCTTTGATTTAATAGAAATTTCTGAAATATTGATCTATATTTTTCTTTCAATAAATACCTTTAATACTAATTTTACTTGCGCAAGTATTACTCTTATTAATTTCTTAATTTATAATAAAACCCTTTCGGCGAGCTAGCTTTGATCATTAGATTAATTCGAAGCACTAGGGCGCCCATCACTAATTCAAATTAATCACTCACGTGTCGAAAATCTTCTTGTAAGCCGCCGATGTCGATCCAACTCCATGTGGTCCGGGAATACGGTAGCCGGAATCGTCTCCTCCAAGGGGTTATAAATTTAATTAAAAATGAAAATGACTTCTGCTTCACAATAGCATCACGAAGTCTTTTAAGAAATTTAATAATTTACTTTAACTTTAACTTTTACAAAATCATTAGTAAGGTACTACGCTCTAAAATATTTGGGGTCCTCTTATGGTGGCATTTGGCTGGCGAGTGCTGGTTCTCCTTTCTCAAGTTTTACAGATCCTATTTCCGACTTTCAAATTAGCATAAAATTTAAATATCTTAGTCCTCCGCCATTTAGGTTCAAATAGATCTTACAAAAAATGCCAAATATTGCTTAGATTGTATGATTAATAATTTCTTTGCTTTCGAGCCATATCGATAACATAGACTATACAACAATTCAACATAGATTCCGAACATTTATAGAAATATATATAATATTTTTGAATTGGCCTACAATTGCCGCCTATTAACTGCCGTTTTACTATTGGTGCATGCAAATTTTATTCGGTATTCATGCGCCTGGTACCTCTTATTTCCTGAATACATTAAATTATTTTTATTTGGTTTTTTATTTATGCTCTTTACATGCTAGCTAATATTCTATACATTAATATTAATTCCATGCTACCTAATAATTAGCCACGTGGACAGGTGTTTTTTCACATTGCACACCATCTGATTGCAATAAAGCTCTGCCAAGGGGTTTTGGTCAGATTCTACGTTCCTCGGTTTGATCGATCTCTAGGTCACCGATCCGTGAATACATGTACATAACCTCAATCTTCAAATATTTTATATAATAATCTATTTATGAGCAATAAAATTCCTTCAAATCCTTTTTAGGTTTTTGTACCATTTAGCCAGAACAAGCTGATGCTATCTAATTTTTATATTATAAACCTACTATGTTCTGAATTTCTTAAGTATCGTTAGAGCCGTTTTCGATATCCGGTGAAATACAAACATATAAACATCCAAACATCTATAAAACATATAAAAAGATAACTAAATTGGCCGTTTAATAGTATAGGATATTACATAGTATAACAGAAAATATTGAAGAGATGACAGAAACAGAATAAATTGGTTGAGAAATATTGATTTTAGAGAATATGTAAACTGAAAAATCTGCTTGGAAATTCATACTTAAATCTTGTAAAATCAACATGCATGGGTCTACTAGTCTTACACAACATGATATGAACTAAGAGCCTAGTATCACGAATGACGAATCAATCCTAGTATAACAATTTTGTCTTCAGACAGAAAGTGCAAGACCATATTAGGCGATTTTTCAGGCGTTTTTAGAGTCGGTGGGACAGGAAGCTCTCCGATTGGCAGATTGGGTTGTCGCCTGGAAAAACGCTTGAAATAACGCTTAGTATGCTCTGGCCATTCGATAACATTGCGATAACAGACACGATTGTCCAGTACCAAGTTGCCATTCTTCATACTGTAAGACAATCAATAATATTGTCCTAAAATGAAAAAGTCTCAGTTTTCCTGTGATTCGACATTTTATAAAAGAAATAGTAATAAAATAAATTATTGTCCTAGAATGAAAAAAATCCTTATTTTTTCTGTGATTCGTCATTTTATTGAGAAATACTAAATAAAGTAGCCTACTGAATTTGTGGATGGATCAAAATTCTGTACGGAGTGTTCTGCCTTTTATAATATCGGACGAAAAAAACATTATTACAAGTGATAACATTCACCACAGGTTTATATTTATAAGATTTTCACTAAGAGAATTTTTGTCAATGCACAAGTTTTTGATTCGTCCAAGTTAAATTCACAATTTCAACTTCAAATTGGTCACAACGTAGAGGAATCACAAGAAGTTTGATATTTCTATTGTCGGATGAATAATGGAGAAGTCAAACAATCCTCAAATTATAATAATTATATTAGGTTGTATTAGAAGACCTGATAAAGTGACGACTGATTGTATGAGCGCTATTATCACCTCCTGGATTCTATAAGTCAGTCCATTATTAAAATGCTTCTAAAAGAAGCTACTGGTGACTGGAATAGGAGGGAGGCTATTTTGAAACGAGAGAGCATTAATAAACATTCTTCCATTAAAAGGGGTGAAGATATGTGAGGGGGAGAGCGCAGAAATAGCCTTTCAGCTTTGGATGTGTAGGCATCGTGAGATCGAATGTACATAATGCATGACATAATTTATTCATGGTCACAGCTAATGTTATAAATATTTGATAAGTTCGTTTTGGCGCTATTTATGGACACCAAAGCAGGCGACAGCCACGAAATTCTCTTGTCAGATTTCAAGTCCCATCCCACGGAAAGCAGAAAGGCAAAAATGAGGCTCGAAATGGCCGCATTGACACCATTATTCTCCATACAAAATACACCAGATACATTGTTATAAATAATGACGAATATGTCTGTCAAATATCATGTTTTAAATCATGACAGCATCTAGACAGTATCGCCCTGAATGTGTGTGATAGGTCATTCAAATTTTGAAAGAAGGTTTTCCTGTCAACAGATTTGATTTAATTACAAGGATCTAGAATCGACTAATGAAAAGCCCTAGTATTAATTGGAAGTTTTAATAATATTTTAAATATGCCATGGAGAGCAGGGGCATCCAACAAAACGTATGGAGAGATAGAGGCAGAGAGTGCGGAAAACGGCCGGGAAGGCTGTAAAACCCGCGTATAAGGTAAAAGGTAAAGGTAATAATATTATCATATAAATTATATTGGAAACATTGAAAACTACTTGGAGCCAACATTTTAAATTCCATTCCATGATCATGGAAAACTTGAAACATTTTTTAAAGATATGGAAGCAAATTTCATATATCTGCCTGTCAAATTATGGTTCTTTTAGAGAAATATTGTGAAACTTGAGAATCTCAAATTATACTTTATTATTGAGTTATATTGTCAAGGGAAAACTTATAGGAAAGCGAAGGCCCGTTGGTTGAATCTTGAAAGAACCGTAGCGATGCGCGGGAGATGCAATAATTTCCCATTTTACTCTTCAGACAATAAGTGCCAGTCCATATTGAGCGTTTTTTCATACAATACATTTTCATAGTTGGAAATTTATCTTAACAACTAACACAAATAAATTTCCATATTAGAGCTAACGAACAAACAATCACAACCCCATTTCCATGTGTGTGATGTAAACTGTAATGATTTGATTGAGGAATATAATGAAATACATTCAGAAACTAATATTAAATAAATGTTGGCGAAAAATATTCAATTAAACAAAGAATTCAAATAGAAAACAAAGCAGACCTGTTTCATTCAATTCATGTACAAACGATATTCATATGTGAACGACACGTAAACGATAGGTATTGTAATATTGTAGATAGTCCCCACATTGAGCTGAATAACAAAGTTCACAAATTAATTGGTGAATCAATTTGAAATTATCATTATTCTTCTACAAGCACAATAATTCGGCAGGCAGAGATATGGAATTCCAAGCTGAAGCAATCCAATTTGACCCAGAAAACAAAATTCAATTAATTTTCTCGACCATTCAACTCGAGTTGAACGAGAAACTGATCCCCTCAAATCAGTACATCCGCGTTTAACAAGCAGTCCAACGTCTTCCTAGAACAAACCTCGACAAAGTAATTGGAATTAGCTCAAGTAGAACAAAGAATTTAATAGGGAAGTTTGAAGTTGACTCCAATTCAAAGTACTGAATGAGACGATGATGGAAAGTCGTAAAGAGACAAGAAATAAAGTTTGCACGTTCTCCTTGGCAGTGTTTTGTTCATAAACCACACACAACAAGAGCGACATAAGCTTATGGGTAATAAGCAAGGAAAGCAATAAAATCTTTGCCCGGTAGAATGTATCGAGTGAACGTAAAAATATAGCCCGCTTTATCATCATTTCCCATAGCGAGTTGAGATTTACACAACTGGAAGTGTTCCCAATTGGGCTGAACGCACCAGCTCAAGCCCATTACTCTTCCGTATCAGTGGAATCAACCATTTCTCACGCAGAAATACAGCCAATTAAATTCAAAATTTAGGCACTAAAATGAGAAATTAGGCACAATGGCATTAAAATGAAACTAAATGTTTTTGACAATTAAAATTTACCACTTTCAATTATTTCTGGAGATCCAGAGAGTAGGAATTAAATTTTAGTATGATCAAGATGAAACCAGTCCTATTAACTTGAGATTTTCGTAAATAGCCTACAGCTACGTTGAAATGTTCCAGCTGCAGAACTTTAAAAAATGAACAAAAATAGCATAAGGAATATTATTAAAATATTAATATGTTAAACAATTTTCATGCTAAAATTTGTTGACTACATAATAATTGATGTTGTGGACCTTCTACATAATTTAAAAACACTGACGCCCGTTTCACCAAGCTCGGTCAAGACACATTCGAACATGGTCGAACCGAGTAAAATTCACAAGTGTGCACTGGAATTTTCGACAATGACTATCGCCATAGAAGTCATAGTATGTTCCAGTGCACTCGTAAACCGTATCTGATTTGACCATGTTCAAATGTCTTGACCGAGCTTGGTGAAACCGAATATAGTTCTGCTGTCAAATGTCATTTTTGAAAGTGGAATTTGACAACAGTATAAGAGTTTTTTTATAATTTCAATTTCATGGTTTATTCAAATCTGTTATGAAAGTGAACTAACTAAAAATTTTACTCCGTGAGGGTATTCTCACCGATAAACGCTATAGAAATTTACTTGGTGAAAAAGCTATATCAATGATTCTACTTCTACATCCAATGCATTGAGTGGCTTCAAGGTAAAAAATCAATGCATAGTGAGTTATGTTAAGATCATACGAGGGTAACATTATGAAAATATGTGTAGAGTATATCGCATATGCAAACGGTTAGGTCCTTTCATCTTCTAAGCACACTGTATTTTATTCACGTCGAATCTCCCACACTTTATTCTACTACATGCTAATGTAGGCCTTTCACGGTTGACACTTATCACTGTCACTTGCAAGCAAATATTGCCGAGATGCTATTCAATGACCTTCATCACCCTTCAGCCTCATACACTGTTCACGCGTGAATAAGTGATGAATGATATGCAGATTAGTTGATTAGATCAGCATAATGATGCACAGAATATTTCGTAGAAAGCGGCATCAATCAATATGGCAAATACATTATTAAAAGGTTGAAGAGATCGAAATATACTTTCCATGACAGTGCCATACTACCCTGGTAATTGTATTTGGCATGACAACCTTTCATCTATTATTAGTTTTTGAATATGGATCTGATAGTAGATAATGGAAGAGTATTGAGATTTTTCATAGGCATCTATCTTTAGACAGGGACTGTTCAACGGGGCTACAGGCCACAGTGGCTATGGACTAAAATAAAAAGTAAAATGAAATAGTTATTTGTGCAGCTAGTGCGCAAAGTGACAGTTTGTTGCACCGAAAGAAACGTTTATGCCCGAGCCGTAGGCATGGGCGGAATGGCTTCTTGAGTGCAGCAGAGGAACTTTGCGCACGTATTTCACATTAAATTTTTCCTACAGTTAGCCTAACATTGAATATGAAAAGTGGGTAATTATGGTAAAATGATGGCTGAAATCCATCAAATGTTTGTGTGTGTGATGCTGTTATTAATAACAACCTTAATTATTCATTAAAAAATTAATAATCCAATTAAAGTTGAAAATTCTCAGCCAAAGTTCTCATTTTTATTCATTCAAGAATCAGAAAAAATACAGATAGAACAAAAAATTCGCATTCAAAATACATGCCAACAGCTGACTGGGATGGCTGCAAGATGGCTGAACCGACAATCGCGCGACCTAGCGGGAAGAATCGTACCTAAGTTTGTTTCATCCAGCTAAAAAGTACTGAAAGAGGATTCAGCAATTTAGACTTTTGCTCAAATTACCGAGAAAACTGCTCAAAGTAAACTGAAAAATATTTATAAATATAACATAGACAACAGAGAATATTTATTGTAGTATTCTTATGTTTTTTATTATTTTTATTTATATGGATATCAAAGGGTAATCATTTTACCTCAAAATTCGAATTTTATAATGTATATTTGCTACTTTTCTCATTGCTTGCAGTTGAATTAATAATTATCAATAGAAAAGAACTATTATTTATTATTAAATGATGAGAATTCGTAATGATGATTATTTAATTATGATTTAGATGAACATTATTATTGTTTTGGATTTCTAGATTGGGATTTTATCATAAATGTAGGGTAGCCATTGAAATGATTCTTATCTAAATCTAACCACGGTCATTGTTACCAACTTAATTTTTGTTTTCGTGCAAATCTGGAGTACGCAAAGTAATACTTTGTGCAATAGAGCGGAAAAGTGATTCTTTGCGTTCTGTAATCAGTGCAGGAATGGCCACTTTTCAAGGTAACTGTAGGAAAAAGTAATTAAAAACTTTTCAGTTTATTATAGAAATTCAAGTAAATAAACTAAAATCGCAAACTAGATGAACTGAACTAAATAAAATATTATATAATGGAGACATGATTAATCAAAACATACTTAAAATATTCACTCTTCATTTTAGGGCTACTGATTATCCAAACACAATAAAAATGATCAATTACCCTTAATTTTATTGCAACACTACTAGTTTCAAATCTTTTACACTTGAAAATGGTTTCAAGTGCATTGAGCGATTTACACTTGAAAACGGCTCTTGAAGATTTGAAACTAGAAGTATTGCAATAAAATAAAGGGAACTTGATATTTTTTGTTGTGTTTTGATAATCAGTAGCCCTAAAAAGAAGATTGAATATTTTAAGTAGTATGTTTTGATTAATGAGTTGTGTTTCATACTTGTAATGTATGCATCACCAAACCGTTCTATGCTTATTACTTGACGAATTGTAGAAAGCAGAAGCACGTGATGGAAATCGAGAAAATAACTTCATGGGGAAAATAATCTGAGAGAAATTGTGAGATTAAGTGAAGCCGTCGTTCCTATTAATCCCTAGAAGATCCTCTTCACAAGCCCTGCGACTCAGCCGGAATTCTAAATTCTTTCAGCAGGAACAGAGAAGGTGGCTCGAAAAAATATTGCTGAATTCAGCATTTATTCAACGTTTACTTTGAGACAATCTAGCACCGCCAGAATACTGGGCTATTACGTCCGCTACTCGGCTTGGATAATTGATGGCAGCCATCTAAAAAGCCCTACAAACATATTACTGGGTTGTACTGTGTACTTTATCTTTATGAAGAGGTCATATAATGCCAGCCACTTACTGACAAAAATGGTTTCGCCATAAAGTTCTGCAACATACAAAAATGTCGGCTACCATCTAAAACGAAAAATATTTTTCTCCTCACAAAGGCGAAATTTATACTTACTCTCAATTTATTTCATGCAAATACAAGCACAAATCACACACAATGATTGGGATACACAATACCCTTGATCGTAGTAAAAATGTCTAGCCCTCTCCCTTTTCACTGACTGAATTTCGTAGAAGAATCAAATTGAATCATTTAAAAGTGACATTCTGAATTAATACATACAAACTTCGAAAACGAATTACATTTTATGTTAAAATATCATCAAATAAAATATCAACATTAACTGTAGTTCAGAAATAATCGAAATCTATAATTAATCTAATAACGATATCAGCAATAAAAAGTACAACTTTTAATTCAGATTGAATTCAGAGCCAATTCAGATTTTTTTTAATAGATAATCTACACCAGAAATGAAGACAAATAAATGTCCCAAATAAATTTATTCATACGAAGGAAACATATCACAAACTCACACAACTTTCTTAATTCGAATAAATAAACGAACAAACAAATTCATAAAAAAATAACGATTACAATATAGTTTTGTAATTTCTAATTTGTGTTCCCTGTAGGCTACTATAGGGACGGACAGACAACTTAGGGAGATGAAGTTTTATTCTCAAGCTGCTAAAATATTCCACATTTTGAATAGGAAATCAGTATAAAATAAGATGACAGACAAGTTATTTCGTAAAACAGTTCCTATTCAAAAATGTATAAAAATTCCTTGAAATTTCCAATCTCATTGATGCAATTCTGTTTTATGTTAGGAGAAAGAACTGACAGAAGGGTGGAAAAATGGAATGAAAAGAGGAGGAGACAGCACAAAATGGGAATAATAATGCAAATAGATGATCAGTGTGATGTAAATCTAGAAGAGAAAACAGTCACGCACTTTCCATGCATGTGCTGAAGGTGTCGACTCTATCTGAACATCCAACATCCCTCCTAACACGCAAACCTAATCTCTTTCAAATCGACGATAGAGCACAACAGTCAGAAACAATATCTTTGCAACACGATGCAATCCTAGGTTGTATACAGGAAATATTGAAAATTACATTAATTATTGAATTGATCTTAGTTATTGAATATTTCAATACGTGTGAGCTTGTGAGCATCACACGTTTCAAGATACACATTATGAAAGATGTACTCCTGGAAAAGTGTCTATACTCAGCAGAAGAGCTCTTTGTATGAAATCAATGCAGCCTGTGATATAATGTTCATGCTAATGCCATTATTTTTTCATCTGTGTTTTCAACATATGTCACGTTATTCTTTATATTTAATAACGATTAGCCTCCTGCTTGGCATCAGTCGGTAGAGCATGAATATTTGATATAATTGTAAAATTTAGGTCGTGGTTTTTTAATAGGATACAGTCTCATAAAATTTTTATAGGCCCAGGTAGGAGCTTCCCCTATAATTCTTGTAATTCATTGAAAAATAAATAAATATATATATATATATATATATATATATATATATATATATATATATATATATATATGGTACTTATCCTATAGTGTTGAGGAATTAAAATAAATTGCACACCATAAACAATTTGATACATATATTAACAAATATTGCAAAAAATAGATCAAGGCAAAAAATATAAAGAGCGATAAAAAATATAATATTAAAATAGAACAATAATTGGAATCAGTAAAATATCACAGGCTAAACATTATACTCTAAATTTATAGCACGAAACGTTACCATGTGCTTTTATCTTTTAATCATATGCATCCTTTTGTATGTAGTTGCGATATAAGCTTGCTAATACTTGTCGACTTGGACAGACAATTCTATTAAAAATAGGTTCCTTAAGATCAACTTGATAAACTGGCAACTAATAATCCAAATATATATATTAAATTCTCTAGTATCTAGTAGATTTCTTTGTAATGAATATATATTTATCTCAGGGTGCAAGATTCGGCACCTGATGGAATAAGTAGAGCAATTCATCTAGTAAATCAGAGCTACAACAAACTATCGCAAATTATATTGCAAAAATTAAAGATCATATGAATATGTTTTAATAGCCTAGATTTTATACTTCTTTGATTTATTAGAATTTTCTGAAATGTACTGACTCATTATTCCTCTAATAAAATACCTTTAATACTATATTTACTTGCGCAAGTATTTTTATTAAATTCTTAATTTATAAGAA
Source organism: Nilaparvata lugens (assembly GCF_014356525.2). Classification (NCBI taxonomy): domain Eukaryota; kingdom Metazoa; phylum Arthropoda; class Insecta; order Hemiptera; family Delphacidae; genus Nilaparvata; species Nilaparvata lugens. The sequence continues at coordinate 14,753,275 of NC_052504.1, forward strand.
AACCCTTTCGACGAGCTAGCTTTGATTATTAGATAAATTCGAAGCACTAAGGGCGCCCATCACTAATTCAATTTTCTCACTCACGTGTCAAAATCTTCGTATGAGCCGCTGATGTCGATCCAACTCCTGGTGGTCCTGGACTATGGTTGCCGGAATCGTCTCTTCCAAGGGGTTACAAAAATTATTTAAATGAAAATGACTTCTGCTTTATAAGAGCATCACAAAGTCGAAATTTATACTTACTCTCAATTTATTTCATGCAAATACAAGCACAAATCACACACAATGATTGGGATACACAATACCCTTGATCGTAGTAAAAATGTCTAGCCCTCTCCCTTTTTACTGACTCAATTTCGTAAAAGAATCAAATTGAATCATTTAAAAGTGACATTCTGAATTAATACATACAAACTTCGAAAACGAGTTATATTTTATGTTGAAATATCATCAACTTAACTGTAGTTCAGAGATACTAAAAATCTATAATTAATCTAATAACTATATCAGCAATAAAAAGTACAACTTTTAATTCAGATTGAATTCAGAGCCAATTCAGATTTTTTTTAATAGATAATCTACACCAGAAATGAAGATAAATAAATGTCCTGAATAAATTTATTCATACGAAGGAAACATATCACAAACTCACACAACTTTCTTAATTCGAATAAATAAACGAACAAATTCATCAAAAAATAACGATTACAATATAGTTTTGTAATTTCTAATTTGTGTTCCCTGTAGGCTACTATAGGGACGGACAGACAACTTAGGGAGATGAAGTTTTATTGTCAAGTTGCTAAAATATTCCACATTTTGAATAGGAAATCAGTATAAAATAAGATGACAAACAGACAAGTTATTTCGTAAAACAGTTCCTATTCAAAATCTTTAAAAATTCCTTGAAATTTCCAATCTCAATGATGTAATCCTGTTTTATGTTAGGAGAAAGAACTGACAGAAGGGTGGAAAAAATGGAATGAAAAGAGGAGGAGACAGCACAAAATGGGAAGGATAATGCAAATAGATGATCAGTGTGATGTAAATCTAGAAGAGAAAACAGTCACGCACTTTCCATGCATGTTATGAAGGTGTCGACTCTATCTCAACATCCAACATCCCTCTTAACACGCAAACCTAATCTCTTTCAAATCGACGATAGAGCACAACAGTCAGAAACAATATCTTTGCAACACGATGCAATCCTACGTTAGTATACAGGAAGTATTGAAAATTAATCTAATTAATTATTGAATTAATTTTAGTTATTAGATATTTCAATACGTGTGAGCATCACACGTTTCAAGATGTACATTATGAAAGATGTACTCCTGGAAAAGTGTCTATAATCAGCAGAAGAGCTCTTTGTATGAAATCAATACAGCCTGTGATATAATGTTCATGCTAATGCCATTATTTTTTCATCTCTGTGTTTTCAACATATTATATTATTTGAACTACAGTTTGTAAAATTAACGTATTTATTCAGTCGTGAGGCCCATTGACGGCTTAAATTAAAGACTAGGGCGAGATGGAACTTCCGTCAGGGACTCCCTTCCAATAAAATCTATGCCAATATTATTATTATTATCGTGTTACTGTCATTAATGATTCATTGATTGAATGAGACATTGAGTGATTTGTTCAAGTTGGAAATAGTAGGAAAACCTGAGCCAATACTTCTGACATCGCTTAGTTTACTATTAATAATTTAGTGTAAGTTGCAGACCTGTATTATTATATGCACAGAATTAAAATACATGGAGTGAGTGTAGGAATATCAGCGACTTGACTAGCAATTATCAGATTTTCTGGATAGAATATCTTGCTATTTTATAAATTGATGCTTGACAGGAAATAAAAGATTTGATTTTTTATCAGAGAGAAAGAGAGAACTGGTACATCTCAGGGCTACTTTCTGTGCCCAATTTATTGATTGACAAACTATTTGAGAGAACAGAACAATATTGATAAAGCCTTATTTTTGTGCGTCTGAGATGAATCTAATATTTAATTCCTACTCATTGTAAGCCACAATAAGACAAATTGAAACCATACTTGAGGCCAGTGTTCATTGCTAAACCAAGAATGTTCAAGAATATTCATAACAGTACTCAAAATGAGGGCATTACAAAGTAAGAGAAGTTAGGAACTGCAATGAACACAGAAAGACAGACATAATGAGCTGTCCGTCTTCATGTTCCCGAGGAGCCAAAGATGTGAGAGAAGAGAGAAAGAAGGCGTGAGTAAATGAGGCGTTGAAAAAGAAGAGACTGCTCATCATTCATCTCTGACAGAGGGCCCCAAAATGCATATGAAGGGCGCTGTGGTTGTAGGAGGGAGGAGTAGAGGTTCCCAGTCACGTGACCCTCTTGTCACGTGATTAATTACATACGTTCATAGATGGATAGATAGATGTCTACTAATTGAAAAAAGTGTTCCAGTTGCTGCTCGCTGTAACATCTTTTAAAAAGCTATTCTCCCCTTGCATGAATAATAAGTTTTCATCTTGTGAGTAGCTGTAACTAATAGCTAGATGGGTTGTTGGGGAGATGATTTCGCATAAAATCATGACTTTACTGAACGTAGGATGTCTAAGATTATTCCAAGACATTTATAACACAAAATGAGATTAATTGAGCAGACTGACAACACATAATAGGATAAAACAGACAAAGTTATGAGAAGCCTACTTCAAGTAAAAATATATTTATTTCTTTGTAATTCCCATAACACTTCATTGCGTGTTTAATCCTACTTATCAATTTTCATGTTTTTTTCAATAATTCCAAAATCAGTGACGGAAACAAAATATACTATATCATTATTAAGAGAAGTTTTAGAAATAATACAATAGAAATTTATTATCAGTATATTGAAAATTATTTTATTATCAGTACATAGTGGAAAGTCATCATGAGCTCCGAAATAATGAGTAATTTAAAGAGTTCAATATATTTCTGTGTAGGTTCCAAACTAAAATAAGTGATTTTGAAGAACAGATTAGTACCCAAGAGATCATAGAATACATAAATTATCATAATTGTCGTTATTCGATTTTACCACAATCTAGTCACTTATCTAGCCTGAGTGATAGATGCCATACTGACCAGTCGGCTCAAAACTACTCCAACACCTAGGTTCTATTTCAATAAAAAAATTGAAAAGACTTTGTATTACTGGAGAAAGAACTCTACTACAATCCAATTTTGTAAGATTGTAATATTCATTCAGTTGTTTTTTGACTTCAAATTTTTTTAATCATCCTAAGCAGAAAAAATAGCATACCCAACTTTTGGAAAATGAATAGCCATCAGCAAAGTAAATAGAAGAATAATCTCTTCTATTTACGTTGGCCAGTGCTGTAAAAGCAAGGTCGACGGATAAAAACTTCCATCACAGAAAACAGCTGAATACATGAATTTCCTCTTCTATGCAAGCTTAGGAAATTCTGCACAAAACCAATCCACACAATCCCTCACGAAATCTATCTAGTGGACGCGGCAGCAGTCTACACGTGGAGATGGATGGATGAATGAAATCGAGAGAGAGGGAAATGGGAGTCAGTTGCCCTCCCGAGGCTATTTACAATTGTGATAGGAATATGATGGGGTGACCCACAGGGGGCGAGGGGCTGGCTCCTCTGAATCAAGTGAAGCGTGTGACATTTCCGCACAAGGGACAGTAGTTGGAGGGAGAGAGAAATGGAAATTTGAGTTAGTGGGTAGGAGAAAGAGCGCCACCAACTGATGATGATCAAAATCGCTGTAGTCGTGCTCGTGGAGTGAGGGGTAGGGTGGGGGCGCCACGGCGCCAAATCTACGTGCACTTGGCACCGACTGCTGTTTTTCTTTCATTATCTCGCCTTCGGACAAGACCCTTGCCCCCAAACGTCCCTTCAACCCCCCCCCCCCCCCATTCATGCGCCGCAATAACGCGCACGCATAAATTTGGCGTTCTCCTCGGAACCAAACTTGGGTCTCGCGGCAACGTTCTAAGAACATTATTACACCGGCACCAAAACAGTATTCATAACGTATCTCCCAGATAATTCATCCAAATTGGTCGACCACAATCTACTTCATTATGTAGATGACTTATACTGCTCTAATGCAGCCCACATTGTTCAGATTTTGAATGCTCAACTGAATTCGCACTTCTAGAGATTAGCAGGTGGATTTTAATGAATTCCTTTCGCGAAGCAGTAAGTGAATGACAATATTACTGTACGTATCCTTAATTCATGCCATTGCAAATTCTAATTTTGAGATGCTGTCACAGCTTCTATTCCAAACTACTCCTATTTCTATATTACTTCTATTCCTATCAATATTCATAAAAGCTCTAGCTAATATTGTTTCTTTGATATAATTTGTAGAAGTATGCAAAGTTAATAACAAAGATGTCCCATGTCAGATGATAAAAGGGAAGTGATCTAATATTTCAGAAAATAATATGGAAATTTATTGAAGGTAGCAAAATTGAAGAAAAATATTTCGAGTCGGTTGAAATTGAAACGTTCAACGAGTACAACTGATGAGTTTCCACAAAAAACTGCACCATACAATGTGGTAGAGCAATGGCTGAGTGAATACAGCATACAAGAGAACAAAACCCGAACAAAGGGTTTAATTAGAAAGTGTCAGAGTACTCTGTTCGTTTCCCGGTGAAGCCTTGGCAATTCATCAATCAATCAATCAATCAAGAGATAGAGACAGCAGATTACGATACATTGATGAGTTAACACAGAAAGATAATTTGATTCTACTTTTCTATTGATTCAATTCAATTGATGTATTTTAGACAGCCACAGCAGTTCACTCGGCACTTCACACGACAGGCGTCTAAGGAAACGCCTGTCAAAATAGACACTCATTGATATAAATGAGACAGATTACTGGTAGCTAATCGTTTGGAAATACTATCGAGTGAGGGGAAAATGAAGAAGCTACTTCAACTTATATATTGTTTTATCCCGAGAGATCTTCAGTACTTTTAATATTCAGTGTTGACCATTATTAACGAAATAATAATAATAAAAGAGATGTGAAGGAATGAGCCGGCGACTCACTTATGACTAATAACTAGTTTGTTCTAAAAAAAAACTATTCAAATAGACAGTGGTAAATGTATAGAATTGAATTGATGGATGCACGAAACATTTTATAAATTGATTTAGTATTGTCGTACAGAAATTTATACATACTGACACCATTTTCAATGATAAATATTTATAATGTAAATTTATTTGCATGGCTTTCATCGGCAGAGAGATCTTTTAGGTTGTTCTGCCTTGCCATAATACCCAACATCATACCCAAATGTCATTTCATACTATTTACAGGTCATAGGCTATATATTGTGTTTGTTATAAATAATGTAATAATGTCAATTATTGACATACTAAAATTTCACGAAGTAGCAAGGCTTGTGAGAATTATAAGGTATTATATCAAGAGGATTGTGGTCTATTGAACTCAAACCTCTTGAATGATTTGATAAATTAAGAGTGAACTTAAAACCAATTTCCAATACAGATTGGAACTTCATAAAATTGGTGATCCACATAATAAAAAAAATCAACCGATTTAGTCAAGAGACAATTCCAATCAGATCGTTGAGCCACGAAATTGGGGTCAAGGCGAAACTATGAATGAAAACCCACGTGGAGGATGCTGTACAGATTCGATTATAACGCCTCTGAATGATAGGACAAAGTTTGTAACTGGATGAAAGGAAACAAGATCACAAGCAGCCAATATCACTTTCAACAGAAACCAATAACTGGTTTATGAAAGAAATCAGAGATAAAGCAGCAGCGCAGATCTGGCGAAAAATCCAATAACGGCAAATGGAATACAAAATACCTGGCAATGGCTCTAGCTACTGCTAGAGAGTAATGAGAGCTCACTGAAATGAAAATCCCCTGTTACTCACTCAAAGGCACGCTCTTCTTCAAAGAGCTCAACTCTTTCTCTTTGTTTCACTCTCCTACGTATTTTTTTTATCCTTCAAGAAAACAAAAGTAACAGAGATCGCTCTCTCCAGGTATTTGACAGAGAACAGTACTTGTGTGCAGCAAATGGAAATTGATTAAATCATTGTTCAGATTGATCAATTCGTATTTAATTCAATTTTCTCCAATGATTTGATTTACTTCCCCGAGTGACAATTTCTCAGAGTGAATAACAATTGAGAAGAGGACAGATGAGAATGAGCTCTATAAAATTTCGGTCTAATAATCATAAAAATAAAGCTAGCAGCATAGAAAAAGTTTTTTTATAAAAATTAACTGCTTTTTGTGAAATTTATATCATCTAAATGAAAAAGCTTGCCTATTTTGGGGAAATTATTGAACTATGACATGATATTGATAGTGAAAATTTATTAACTACAACCACAGAAAAGAGAAACGTTTATCATTACTCCCATACTACTGAGGCACTATAAATAAGTAAAGTACTAAAATTCGAGGTCTACAATGTCGAATACATTCTTGAAAAAATATGTTGGAGATTCCTCATTAATATTGATGCAACATCTCAACGATGATATTGTGAATTTCATCCAGAATTCTGTTGGATCTCGTCATCGAATTTGGTATTTCATCTCGACATCGCACTGTAAGGAAGCTGAGCGAGTATTGTTTGATAACCGGTGACCATGTCATCTCATGATTCGGTCACGTTTCCTGACCCCCAGATTCCCAGATTTATTAAACAAATAAAATGAGTGTTTCTAACTCGATCATTAACTGTGGTTGAATTTGAAGAAACGAATTAAGGATGAAACGCATGAAATCCCATTTGAGATGTTGCAGCGTTCAATGAGGAATCTCCGACACAGATTTCAAGAATGTATTTGTGCAGGAGGAAGCCTTTTTGATAGGAGGCAATCTAAGTAAAATTATTAATGCCATTAATGATTCTTAAATGGAGAGTTTTCAAGTTTTAATTATTGGAAACAAAATTATTTTTACCATTCCCTTTTTTGAATTTCTAAGAAATTCTCGTTATTTCGAGTTACGTTGTAGATAGTATAATGCTTTTGGTACTGTACTTAGTTATTTAGGCCTTAAGTTGATCTAGAATCAATTCTTGTTATTGTGGGTCACATGTTGCATATTAGCCATTAAGTGGCAGAACAGTACAACAATTGGTTTATTGTTCAAAACAGGGAGAACTCACTACTGGCCAACTCTATTGTCGATAAGCATCGTACAAAAGGAAAGAAAGTAGAGTAAAGAGTATAGAGAACACATCTAGATTGGAAATAGGTTTAAAAGCCAGCCTTCAACTACAGAGTGATTGATTGCAATTGCATTTGGGGCTGAGTGAGTGAGTGAGAGCGAGAATGAATGAACGGACGAAGACCGACAAGATTTTTGTTGTGGACCGCGGGCGTAATTTGTATTGATTGCGTGTGTTCTAGTGTGTGCCGAGGGTTGCTGGTGTGGGGCAGGGAGGAGGGGCGTGGCCTGGGGGGAGGGGAGTGTGGGTCGATACTGCAGCATCATCCTGTTAGGCAGGAGGGGGGCCAGGGTAAGAGCCAGAGTGGCCCCAGAACCCAGTCACGGAGTTTAGGGGGTTTAGGGTTTTGAGGGTTAGGGTTGGAGTTTGGGTTTAGACAGCACCTGATAGACCACGTGACCTTGCAACACCGGCGGCTACCGGCAAACTCCACGGTGCTAGCTAATACAACAGTCTCAAGTGTCCTACTCATTGCCACTGGTGATAAGAACTTCAAGTACAATACGCACAATCAAAGCCACACTAATATTGCATTACTAGAATACATTTCGATATTTTCAGCTGAAAGACGGGAATCAACTCAGCAGTATATCTACACTCACAGCAGTGCTGCATTCAGACAAATGCAACATGTCCGGGATCGTTGAAGATTGTTTCTATATTATTTATTCATACACCAAGTACATCATCAAAAATTATAGAGAAAAAATGTGCTATTCCTTACTAAAATTGAGATAAGGGAGGGATTTAGTTTCTCGAGAGATTGATATACGAAGATCCTCAGAAATGAATACCACACTCTCCGAGTGAGCGAGATAATATCAAAGAGTTATGTAGCCAAAGCTCAAATCGCTTAAACTCAAATTAAAGAAGTGTTGGCTTCCTACTGGAACAGTTGATGACGGTTTAGTTTCTTTTGCTGTTACATTAAGAAATTTTCATTGATTCCAGTATTGTTGAGAATACTTCCGAGGACATTTACACAATGGATGATGATAAATAAAATGATACATTTAAGATGGATGGATGATACATACAAATAGATGGGAAATGCAGGAGATAATTGAAATCACATAAAAACCTGTGGTTAAGATGAAATTGAGTGAAGAAGAGATACTCAATGAATGAAGTTTGGGTGTTGATTTAGAGGGGAATTGGAAAGGGTCTGGAAATATCGTCCAATTCATGAGAAAGAAAGGAGACTAAGTAGCATCTATCGAAAGGAGTGATACTGTTGAATGTATCTTACTATTGTACCATCCTATATCCTACCAAAATCAATAAAAGCATTATGCTATTGTATTGGTGGCTCGTTATTATTCTGGAAAATTGTTCTCAAAAAGAGAAAAGAAAGACTAAGTAAAGGAAAGGAATAAGGAAAGTACTGTACTAGGTTGAGGAGGAAAATAAGTGCAAAAAGGAGAACAGGAGGCGAATCGATTAGGACAAAATCCACTTTATCACCTACCGATACTTTTCACCTATCGAGCTGGGAAAACTACCTTTCTGTAATTTGAGATGGAAAAAGCAAAGGTTTATGGTTATTCTTTCATTCACGGCGTGATCGGCGTCACAACATAGTGAAAATAAAACTGGAATAAATAGAATGAAACTAAGTTTCACTCAACATTTTCAGAATATGATCAACCAAGGTTTAACCTTACTACCCAGTTCTACGTGAAAATAAATCAAATCATACCAAGGAACTAAAGCATCACAACTTAAGGTACCCGAATATTTTGGCATTCAGCCTACCTGGAGGTTCACCCACGATAATTTATGTATGTATAAATCGGATACAATAATTCCAGAGATTAATGGGGAATGGAGCGAGCGCAGCGAATGTAGGGCGTGCAGATTTCTTGAGTTTGTGCCATCAAAGATGATGGCGTTTGGCGGGAAGCCCAACAAATACTTACAGACTACAAAACACTACAGCTTTCGATTCTGGAACTGTTTCATAAAATTTGCATGGGAAAGTAGATTGTATGAGTGTCTTCAAGATATACCAACCACAATCCATGTAATAATATCATTTTTCACAATGGTTATTTCTGATTGAATGCAAAATTTGTTTGGAAGTCAACTCTCAGTTATTTACCACACCAATAAATCATCAAATACAAATCGTTCCTTTTAGCCTACATTGAATCATCTCTATTTTATTTATATAGCTTCCAAATAAACTGAGAGAAATGAATATCATTCAGAAACTGAATCAAGATTTCATACCTCTATAAGACTCTTTCCATTCACGACATCTTTTGTCTATATGTCTATAGTCAATACTCAACAGTTTATCAATTCTACATAAATTGATAAACATGGTTGAAATATTGAATTAGCAAATTAGCATGATTAGAAAAACTAATCAATAATTTAGCTTGATTTCTCTTGAACTATTAATAAGCAGTAAACTCACCCCATGCAGATGACCAAAGGAGGGAGTCCAGTTCCTTCCAGCTGAAAATGAAAAGAGAAGAAGTAAGAATCAATATATTAACGTAAAGTGCGTCTTAATAGTTCATAATAGCTGAACATCCTTAAAAATGAATACAAATGATAACTAGACAATTTTCATAAAATAGGTCAGATTAATTTTCATCTTCTTAGTCAACCTGGAAATATCCAGAATATTCATGATTTTGCCTATTGGGCTCCTAGGTCAATAATGGCATTGAAATCACGAGAACTATAGTGAGGTCCACGTTATAATGGCAGTGGAGAAACATAGGAGAAAAACGTTGCCAAACTTCTGTCTTGTCAATGCCTTCTATAGACTGTAGCAGATACAGGTTTATTGATGTAATATTAACGGTTCATTCTCCTTTAAAATAATCAAGTATATTTTATCAAGCAATAAATTATATTTTTTAATAACTTCATAATGAATTTACATAATTGAGTTAATATTTTGATAATTAAATATTAATTCTACATTTTTAAAAGACGATCTGGCAACAGAGCAAAGTGAGAAAGAGATAGCGCTATCCGCTTTGTTGAATGAAAGACAAGGAAAGCAATACCATTGCTAATTAAACACTGCCATTATAACGCGGACCTCACTATAACACTCTAGTTCCTCCTGCACTTAACCATCATTAATTTACCTCTCGTTGGTTTTTCCGAAGGTCTCACATTACGTGCTGAATTTTCCACAAAGGAATCGCCAGGAGAAGCACTACGCTAGCTCTGAGAATAAACACTCGTACAGGAAGTATAGCCTAGCCAGAAATCTCAAAAATTAATTATCACCATGTTTATTGTGGAAAGCTGAGAAATGTAAGGACATTGAGAAAAGAAAAGAAGGCCGAGAAATAAATAGGTATAGAAGCTGGATAATACCTTGAGCTCATTTCACACGTTTAATTACAATGAGGAGAAGTGAATAGTGGTGGTTTTCATCGGCAGTAGAAGAGCGACCTACAAGTGACAGAAAAGAGTGAGTGAAAGAGATTGCGAAGAGAAAAGCAGCCACCAGAGAAGAATTCGAAAAATAATGAGGCTAGTTTATTTTGCACAGAAAGGATAGAAGGAGGTAAGCCAAGCGCGAATTTGTTTGAAGGCTTCTGGTGGCATGGGGAGGGGGTGGAAAAGAGGTCGAGTTCATTACCCATTCATATGACGCTGAACCCCAACCCAGGTTGGGAGGATGACACAATGTCTACTCTCATTTCAAACATGTTCGGTCATTTTTGTGCTCAACACATCGGACATCCGAGACTGCTGCAGATACCACAAACAAAAAGGCTACCAGAGAAAACTTCTATAATAAATCTGCTTCATTCTGTGAAGGCTACTTACCACTGTGAAAGCCTTCTCTGACCATAATCCTACCACACCTGGTGTTCCATGAAAAACGCGACACAGTATCGAGATGAGGTATCGATTGATAATTTTCCGCCATTTTCCGCTCTATCTAGGTCACTTGTCCGCGCTGGAATCTTTGCAATATCATTTGATGGGAACACAGCTCTTGAGAGTCAAAAAGTTTCAGAGTGAAAAACAACGAAAGCTGGTTAGTGATAGAGGGAGAGTGAAGATGGAAAGTTAGAAGTCCAGTGTTTTTCATCAAGTTACTTTTTATCAAATCCCATTCACAAAACATCTGTCTGAATGAGAATTTATGGAAAATGACGAAATAAAAAGAACTGGCTGCCAGCAACTTTCTGTCTCTACATTCCCTGTCTACAAGCCGCTACAGGAAAAATGAATTGCTTTTAGCTAACGCTTGTAATCCGGCAATCTTCAGATTCAATATTATCTCTCAATGAAAATATAACATTAAAATGTAATTACTACTTTATTCCAAGGAATCTAGAATATATTATCAGATTATTCGATTTCTTAACATACAACAGCAGCATTGATTGAAAGTGAGGCATTGAAGTAATTCATGAGTATTACTAACATTATGAAAATAAACTCATAAAAAAATATACCTACAACGCAGTAATAACAAAGGAATTATCAGATTATTTGATTTTTAAACAGGTTTTTATTCTAGATTCCTTGCCCAATTCCATATCAACTATTCAAGTTAATGAATAATAAAGATTAAGTAAAGTACATAGATAAATTATTACATTTTTCGATTCTTTAGAATAGGTTTTTATTCTAGATTCCTTTCTTAATTTCTATATCAGATACAAGTTACAATTAATTAATTATTTGTATATCAGATACAATTCATATACAAGTTAATGAATTAAGATTGAGTGAAGTAGATAGATTTTGTATCTGATCCCATCACTACATGAAACAACAAGAGTGTAATCTGACTTTCGACCAAAAAGACATTACGTAGCGACGCGGCAGAACAATCCAATAAATGGAGAGCTGGCAACCGTTGAGCGGATAAAAAACGAGCATCCTTTCGTGAATTCGGTGGAATTGGAAATAAAGGAAGTGAGTTTGTAATCGGAATGCAGCCGGGCAGCCGCAGCCCATTAATCGTGGGAGCACAAAAGGGCTGCGGATGTATATTGTAAGATGAGGATTGTATCCACTGAAAACTAATGTTGACAGGTCACTAATTAACTTAGCCATTGTTTGAGCGCGCAGAAAATCCGATAACGAGTACTTCTACAAATTGCTCGTCTCCAGGGCTCCCTGGCACAGTGCTACGCCTGTGTACTGTGTACACTTATTAGGCTACTTCTCACTTGGGGAGCAAACGAAACAAATTACACGGCCACCACTATCAGCGTAATAGCCCTCTGCTTACCACCCCCCCTCTTTCACAACCCCACCCCCGCCACCTATCATCCGCACTAATCATACATCAGACAACAGCTCTGCTCTCTGTGCTCTGCCCTCAGCATGTGATTACACGTTGAAAGATTGCTGCTACACAAAGTAATCTCTTCTCTTCCGAATTTGTAATGTAGACAATGTATTAATTGTATTGCTTTCGAGCCTTCTCATTAATTCAGATCTGTAGAATCTGTGGAATGTACAAACTGAGTTTTGTTCACTGTTTTTAAGCGGCATGAAATTACTGTATTCACATTTTTGGTTACAGGTTAAAAACAGTTTCAGGAGCTCTTAATTGTCATGAAATACTGTATTATCTTTTTCGTTAGAGGGTTAAAACAGCTTCAAGAGCTCTTAGTTGACCTGGAATTACTGTATTCACATTTATTTGATACAAATCTCAGGATGTTGAATCCCGTCGGCTTCTAATTGGTAGAAGTAGCCATAGTTGGCGGGAGTCAAGTGGATTAAATGCCGATTCTGAAATCCAAAGATACCGGCTTTAATCTTGCTTTAACAATGATATTTTTTACGGGCTACTACTGTATTTCGGATGAGCACATTGAAGCTGGATTAGCACACAACAATTATTATTAGTTCTAATGGCATAATTCATACTCACTCGGCCAGGCTAAATGGGAATAGTCCAATTAGAACATTATAATTATATTATATGCGTGAAATGTGTTCTTTTATATTCATGTTGTACTGTGTTAAATTGTAGTATTGACTAAACTTTTGAGTAATCTGATATATTCTAGTAATCTATATGACTGTATTTATAATTTATAAGACTTAATCTATATATGGATATCTAATATCTATATGACAGTGATTGTTTTGTGTTTTTGTTCTTATGTACCTGACGATGTCCATGTATTTGTGTAAAATGACAATAAAGAATGAATTAAATAAAAGTAATTATCTATATAATAAGAGAGTAGGGTTGTGTTTGTTCGCATCAAAACATGCCAACTTGTTGATTGCATACCGGAAAAACGTGAATGATTTAGATATTCAAATTTTGCACATAGATTCTAAAAATATCAATCTCGTGCACCTCGAAGCCCGAATTTCAATTTTGCTTCTAGATTTTTCAGAATTGATGTTGAAATTTAATTCATGGGACATGAATTCATAACTATGTTAATATAGAGCTATAATCTAGAGCAAGGTACCTAGAATACGTATTCTAGGTACATTGATCTACAGAGACTACCTCTTCGAAACAGATGGTTAAAATTGGGAACTAAATTAATAGCCAGTCCAATTTTGTCAGGTTGACATCAAGTTGAGGAAGGTTTCTGAACAAGATTTGAGTTATATCACTTTATTATGTTAGTATCAAGAATTTATCTATACTATAATAAAGGAAAGAACTGGCTTATACACATACGGGATATGAAAATTATGTTTGACGCATCATCACGTCTAAACTACTGGTCTGAATTAAACTTTAAATTTTGCATACAGTTTCTTAATTAACTGAGGATGGTTCTATGCCAACTTCAAACTCTACAATATTCCACTCAGTCAAGTTTTCAGTTTGTCCAAGTTTCAAAATGGACCCTTGCGGAGCACGGGTTACCTGCTAGTATAAAATATAATTATAAATTAATACTGTAGGTGAAAATTTCTATATTCCTCAAAGCATCATCTGCCGAATTTTGAGTCTTCGCTTCAGAGAGTCTGCTGCTGTGTTGATTGGTAAAATTGCAAAGTAGCAGCAAGCAAACACAAGGAATGCAACATTATTCTAAATAGAATTGTGTCAAGGCGACGAGTACGGTCAATAGACGCCAGGACTCGAACGAGACAGGCAGGCAGGAACGCGTGCCAGAAGGCGAGCGAACGCTGGGCATTCCGCGCCGCGAACGAATGGTGCGCATTCCGCGACGCCGGACGACTCTTGGCAAGAAGCTAGCCGATGCACCGCGGGGGCGGATCCACATTGCATTACCACGCATTGGCATACCACTTGGCACATGCAATTTATAAAGTTCGCTCCGACCAAGCTAATTTTAAACAACCTAAATTGAACTAATCTAAATTCCGCACAACCGAAATAGTTTATGACCGTTGAAAGAATAGAAGGGTGGGCCTTTGATGAAGGTTTGCGTCTTCAATAACTTTTGAAAAAGTACAAGTTGCATGCCAATTTTTCCAAAGATCTCCAACAACTTTCACAAATATTAAGTACAAAATTTATCAAGTTTACAGTCTATTGCTTGGACCGTGTTTTTTTTTTGTTCAACGTGGAAATGAATTGGAGTTTTAATAAGTTTTATAGCTTAATAATAGTTTCTGTGTCTTGAAATTTGTCTATCAACTACAATTTTTCTCACAAAATGCTTGAGACCCTATTGATCACCTGAGCCCTACTTTCAAACCCAGTCTTCAATCCAAGAGCGAGACCATTTAAGACTTTTTCAGACGAGTTGGCAGGGCAGGAAGTACTCCGACTGGTTGATTAGGGTGGCGTTTGGTAGTCAGCTGATAATCAGCCAATCGGAGAGCTTCCTGCCCTGCCGACTCGTCTGAAAACGCCTAATATGGTTTCGCCCTAAGATCACAGAGTACAGCTTGCTTCATGTGCCATTTGTGGACAACCCCGTACGTGATTCACATACCCTCGACTGGAACTCTAGTTATCTATCTAGTGTTAGACTATCCAGTCTAGATAGTCATGAGTAAATGAGAAAGATTCAGCGAATGAGAGAAAATTTGTAAATTGAGGAATAGAATCGAAAACTGAACACAAACACCCAATTTGGGAAACTAGGTAATGACATTGATAAAGAATGAGATATTCAACCCTATTACTTAAATAACTATAGGCTTTCAATACAATGATACTGAGTTACTAAATTGAGAAATTACTTCGGAAATACAGAAATATAGGGGGTATACAGCAATCGAGAAATTCAATTACCAATGCACTGGTAGTTCATGATCCAAGTCCAAAATAGATTGTTACAGTGATTTACGTAAAGCCTATCCTATGCATACAAGATAGCATCAGTCAGACATCTCACCAGATTCCCAATTTACACTGGGTTGTAGTGCCCACATAATTTATGGCAGCGGCACGCAGAACACATGTATGTCCAACGATTCACGACTGCACTTGCCAAATACCGCAAACATCTCCCTCTGGCTTAATACATCATCGAATTGTTTAGTGCCACAATTATGTGAATTTCTTGTTTATTGTTCGCCCCTTGTGAACAACAATGGAGTGAAATAGAACACATTCAGCCGCAGCACAGGTGAGTGGGTGAGGGTCAATGACAATATTTTCTCAAGTGCTCCATTTCACACTAATACCGAACGCTATTTGCAACTGATTTACATAGATTATCCTGATCTATTTTGATAGGATTTAGTGTCTTACTACTACAACATACTTGTGAATTATTTCTAACTAGTATCTAACAGCTTCCTAATAATTCTTATGAAATATTATAACGGTGTAAACGCAGCTTTAAATGATAGAGTTTGTGCTTGTTTTCTGGTGTCATTCGTAAGTATGATATCTCAAGAGTGCGAGTATTTCAACTTTCCGTTATTTGTGTTCATTATATAAAAATTATCAACACATTTCAAATAATATGAACATATTGCCATTCAAAAGCCTAAACCTAATTTCCCTTAACTTTTAGTTCATGTCCAAACACTAGACAAATTGAGTCATTCCCCTTGTTTTCCAGTTTCAAAATTCTTCACGTAACTCAACATTTCAAAGTTTCCAGTTATGAGTAAGATTTTTTTATTTTTTCCTGTTCTAAATCTATCTGAATTCAAAATTTCAAGTTCGTGTATATTTGGATTCGAAATTTGACTAATATTGATCAAGTGAAGAAACATAACCTACCTTCGGATTTATATCAAAATTTGGGAAAGGGACTGTTTTTGGTCTGAACTCTTGCCAATCATGATTTGGATATATTTTCAACGAAAAAAAATGAATATAAGTTGAAATATTATTTTAGGGGCCGGTGTAAGATGATGAAGCTTTGGAAGTGTTTTTGAATTAAAAGTTGATGGTGGAGCGGTCTCTCGTCCAACAAGAATGGACCATGATGTGTGCTCTTTACTTATCTAATCTTAGAGGTTATATAACACGCTAGCCGATCACTTCCCCGAATGGAATTAATAAACAAAAAAGGGAATTAATAACTGAAAAATTATACAAAAATGAAAAGCATAAGTATTCTATCAAGTATAAGTAAAGTTTAGAAGCAAGACTTGCAAGCAGTTTGTTGGAATAAATAAATTTGAGAAAAAGGAGCCACAATCGTTTTTATGCTCGCTTATGATTGGTGGATGAGTAAGTATAAAGTAGAACCAAATTCTGTCAACGTAAGAGACTTACTATTGTATATTGCGAAAGAAATATTATAGCAAAGTTCAATCACCCTTTCCAATGTAGTAACAAGTAAACAAGTTTACCAGTCTACAAGTTTGATGAGTTCCTTATACTGGCTGAAGCAGAATAATAGGAGAAGTTGAGTAGGAAACTCCCGACGGCATAGACAATAATAATCCTCACAATTAATTCATGAAGAAGGAATTGAATCGCTTTACCAAGGCCAGCCAATTACCTGAATAGCCGTCCGAGACTCTGTCAAATGTCATTCTATAGAGGGAACCTTACAGGTTACAAGAGTGATTACAATTCTAACGTATTCAATAGTTTCATCCCACTCTTCCCATCATCGTAGCTTACTTGGCCGTTTTTGGAAAGGCTGGATTTCCCAATAGGGCCGGAGTGCAAGCTCCCAGAGGGCGCACGGCCTGAGAGAGTAAAACCCTACTAGATAGAAATTAATAGTAACTCAACATAATTTTTTTGAATTGACTGATGAATTAAGACTAATAAGACATTCTGATTACAAGTTCATTGGACCATTTGAAAACTATTGGACCATTTGGTTCATTTTGGAAAACTATTTTTCAACAATCCAGATGGCAATAAATAATCAACTTTCAAGAACTCATTTGTAATCAATGATGATTATGAGTAACTTTTGGTCAAACTCTCAAAAATGAGCTGCCAGTCAGTGTAAATCTAATAATATCCTGCAAAATATTTAGTTTTACTCTGAAACACAGTTCCTGTGTCACATATCAAAACTCTTAACTCAAACTTATCAAGGTACTAACTATGAATCAGTAATCGAAATTATTTTATTATGTTAGAAGCCGCTTCACTCGCCTTATCCTTTTAGCCAGGGTGACGCGCCCCCTGAATCAGTCGCTGAGAAACCCAATAGGCTTGCTTAGCTCGCCTGCATATTTTATTTGAACTTATTTATTTGATTCCTTTGGAGTGAAATCCATTAATAAAAATTTCCAATCTTGATTCAATGGCCTGCTTACTTGAAATTTTCAAACTAAGGTTAGTTCTTGGGGTTGAAATAAATCTCTTTCAATTTAGATTAAAAAGAGGAATATCCTTTTCCACAAGGAGAAATGATTGAGATATAATCAAAATTATTGTATTTCAGTATTTTAATAATAATTTGATACTATTTAAAATTATTTCATTGTTTTTTTTATTGAGGTAGAAATGATGTAGAAAAATTTCACAACATAGGAACACAAACATGAACTATTAGTGAAAAGAAACTATTCAATCTCTCAGCCTTCAAGCTTAACCTGTCAAGCGAATTTAAACTTCTCTAGATCAGTTGTTCTTGAAAAAAATGAATTAGACTTTTAATACATTCTTATCCTTGAATCGTGAATAAAATTCTCAGGGAAATAACATGAATTTGATGTGGGAGTGTCTGAATTAGAAGTCCACACCTCCAAAAGCAAGGAGCTGTCAGATTGGTCAATGGGTTGATAAGTCGCCATTTTACCTTGACAGCTCACTACCAATAGGAAGCAAGCAGCTTGAGCATGTCACACGACAGTCATTGTCCAATGAGACTGCTCGCTAGATCTGGGGCGTGGCTTAGAACATACTTTCTGGTGTCTTGAGTAAGTTCTGCGCCTTTCTTCGCTAGAGTCATTTTCTCTAAAAAAAAGTGGAAAATCCAGTACATTCTTCAAAGAAATTGCAATAATATGATGAAGTTTCATCGTGATATGGTGTTCAAGTAATAACACTAGTGACCCCTGGTTTGGAGAACTCACTCAGGAACTCTTGTATTGATCTTTAAAATTCGCAACTTTCAACTATAAGTGAATCCATAGAACTTTATAGCTTACTCAGTATGGTTAAATAATTCAAAATGAAAATTAATAATCCTTAAAACAATGATACTAACGATGTCATAGCAACTGCTATCACAAGTAGTATTACTAATTACGTGTTCTTTACAGACAGGCAGACACACATTAAAGAGAGCGAATTGATGTGAAAGTTGTAACTATGATGTGTCTCGATCAGCTAAAATCACGTGTCGCACATAAAGTACAGTCTGTGTGATGACTCCAAAATAGCATAAGCTGTTATAAATTGATGGGAAAAGTGTAGTAATGCAATTAATAATCCAGCTGACTAATGATAAATTACAACAATGCTCTTTTAAAAATAATAAATTTCAAGGATTAAAAAGTATTTTTCTCTTATCCACTTCCAATGTTATTTCGTTATATAAAGAAAAAGGACGAAGGAGTGAGTTAATTACGTTGTCCAAAGAACTTGACCTGTAAAAAGGTTCGGAAATATGTGTTCAAAATTCGAAGCGGATTGATCAAAGCGTTCTAAAGTTATTGTAGAACATACAAGCAAACAGACGGCCAACTATATGACCATGATTCAAAAGTAGAAACTCTCTAACGCTCGTACAATGATAGGTCTCATATCGATTTCCAAAATATGTTTTAGAAGTACTCTAACTAGAGTGAGGGCGGAAATTATATTGGGCCTTGGGGCGCCAAATTGCTAGATACAGTCCTGTAACTCCAGGTACAAAATAATATAATTAGGGGTTTTCTTGATAGCCAATAGAAACGTAATTTTTGACTGACATTTATAGGTTATTTCTCTCTTGGTAGCCTGTGCTGTATGTGACTAGATCTTCTCACTTTGTTTACACTTTTACATCTTCGTTTGCTATAAGTTTACTCCATAAACCTAGAATTCCAAACCTTGTTGTTCAAACAAATAAACCTACTTTATTCGGAGTGGGTATCTGAATGCAATATAAAAATAGAACTTATCTAAGAATAATTAAAAACTAAGAATATCAAAATTGGAAAAGTAATGTACTTTATGAAAAAAAAACAACAACACGCCTTCCGAAGGATATCAAACAAAAAATATGTGATGAAGGAGAATAAAAAAGGGTTCTAAAATGAAATCTCTAATCTTCACAAGATGAATGGGGTGTGGGGTTTTCTCCTAAAGCCTATTATAAATTTATGGTTACTTTACTTCTCTGAATCCGGTGTGCTAATATGAAATCAGCCACTATGAAATAGCGGCGTTCATTTCAAGTTTGAACATCTGTGAACGACCTGTCTGATGGCGAGGGGTTCGGTATTTGAGCGATTTCGCGTGACTTATACTTTGGAGCCATGACTTTCTTGCAAAATATTTAATCGATTACATTGGAAGGAAGAAATTATTAGTTTAGCCTATATCTGTTTTCAAAAATTATTCTGTATTTCGGGTCTGTAAATTGGGGAAGAAATCTTCCAAAATGGTCACTATTATTGAATTCTGAAACATCTTGATACAGACTGATTGAATCGTAGGTAAGAAAATTGGATTGCCTTGCAGCAATATAATTCACTTAGCATGAATCATTTATTCAGATTTGACTTTATTATTACTTTACATATTTTACAGTGTCTAATTGATATATTTAAGATAGTAAACTGTACATGACACTTTCAATTATCAGAAAGTTTGCTTTCCTAGGCGTTGAATTTTCAGGAATGTCTGCATAGAGAGTGAAAATTTTATGAGACTACTTAATGGTAATGCCCTATGAACAAGCGCCTATCTACCAAGTTAAGCCACCACTCTTGTTAATGAGACCTCTGTGTTTCTTGCACTGTTTCATCTCGTTACCCATGAATTATAATTGCTCATGCCCTGCATTCACAAGGGATGTTCGCACTAATGCTCATTTCAATGCTTCGGAGCCGCTTCTATTATTCAGTACAAAGATTATTCAATCCAACAGTATCCTAATTAAGGGCTAATTTGTACAGAAGGACGTACAGGAATACTTTCAAACAATTTTGAATAGTTGAAGAGACTTAAAATGTTGTCGAAAATCCACTTTATTTAAATAGTAAGTTGCTATTACTAGTAGTAATATTTAATAGTAAGTTACAGTGATGATGTAACTGTAACTTACAGCTGATGATGTGTGAGTACACACGAGAGTATGCTCCTGTAAAATATTAATTTTTACTTTCCTTGCCCTATTACATAGGTAAGGAAAGTATTGCTTTCCGAAAAAATTAAGGTACCCCAATTTCTAAATTTCTATACGTTTCAAGGTCCCCTGAGTCCAAAAAAGTGGTTTTTGGATATTGGTATGTATGTATGTATGTGTATGTGTGTGTGTGTGTGTGTTGTGTGTGTGTGTGTGTGTGTGTGGTGTGTGTGTGTGTGTGTGTGTGTGTGTGTATGAGTGTATGTGCGTCTGTGTACACGATATCTCATCTCCCAATTAACGGAATGACTCGAAATTTGGAACGTAAGGTCCTTACAATATAAGGATCCGACACGAATAATTTTGATCTAATGCGATTCAAGATGGCGGCAAAAATGGAGAAAATGCTGTCAAGAACAGGTTTTTTCAAGATTTTCTCGAAAACGGCTCCAACGATTTTGATTGAAGTTATACCTAGAATAGTAATCGATAAGCTCTATCAACTGCCACAAGTCCCATATCTGTAAAAATTTCAGGAGCTCCACCCCATCTATGCAAAGTTTGATTTTAGATTCTCGATTATCAGGCTTCAGATTCAATTTAAACAAAAAATTCGAGTGGAAAAGTTTGAGCATGAGAATCTCTACAATCAATGTTCAGTAACATTTCCACCTAAAATTAAAAAAAAATTGGTGTGGTGCACTCACACAACTTTCCTTGCCGTTATGAAAATTGATCAACTGACGCTAGTGTTCCCGCGCGCATCTCAAGTCTACTTTTCTAAGATCTGAGCCAGCTGGTGACAGGACAATAACGCTGCAGGCACACGAAGTCTGCTATCTCTTCATAGTGAATGATTTAATAGAATCAACAGTTGCCAACAGTTTGCAATTGAATAATCTTATTTTCTCGAATTTCGAGCTTATTTTCAATTTTAGGTGAAAATGCTACTGAACATTAATTGTAGAGATTTTTACGCTCAATCTTTTCCACTTGAAATTTTTTGTTTAAATTGTATCTAAAGCCTGATAATTGAGAATCTAAAATCAAACTTTGCATAGATGGTGCAGTGCTCCTGAAATTTTTACAGATATAAGACTTGAGGCAGTTGATAGAGCTTATCGTAGACTATTATCGGTATAAATTTGATCAAAATCGTTGAGCCGTTTTCGAGAAAATCGCGAAAAACACTGTTTTTGACAACATTTTCGCCATTTTAGCAGCCATCTTGAATTGCATTTGATTGAAATTGTTCGTGTCGGATACTTATAGTGCAAGGACCTTAAGTTCCAAATTTCAATTCATTCCGTTGAATGGGTGACGAGATATCGTGTACACACACACACACACAACACACACACACACACACACACACACACACACACACCACACACACACACAACACACACACACACACACACACACACACACACACACACACACCACACACACACACACACACACCACACACACACACACACACACATACATACAGACCAATACCAAAAAAGCACTTTTTTGGACTCAGGGGACCTTAAAACGTATAGAAATTTAGAAATTGGGGGTACCTTAATTTTTTTCGGAAAGCTATACTTTCCTTATCTATGGTAATAGGGCAAGGAAAGTGAGCGTCAGGTGATCAATTTTCATAACGGCAAGGAAAGTTGTGTGAGTGCGCCACAACAGATTTTTTATTTAAATAAAGTGGATTTTTGACAACATTTTAAATCTCTTCAATTATGGAAAAGTTCCACAACATCAACATTCACGCTTCAAATTTTGAATAGAATTAATTTGGTTCTGAGAATCATGAGATTATCATTGAAACATTCAGGTTGAAACAATGAAATAATGCGTTTGGTTTTAATTCATTTCACATAGGTTTCACAACTCACATGTATTCTTGGGAGTCTTGATAGAATTCAATTAGAAAATTAGTTTCTATAATAAAATTCTTGATTTTGATAATGAGCAGTCTTGTGGATAGAATTTCACAGGTTCGATTTTCACAGGTTGGGAGTCGTATTTTATTTGTGGATTAACAAGGGAAAATGATCTAAAATATGACAACAAAAATATTCAACTTATTTTGATGGAAATAAATTAGAAACTAATGTGAATAGTGCTGTAAAATAATGATACTGTAAACGTCCACACACATGAGTTCTACTGGAAGTGATAAATAGCACTGGAGCTGATTATCGGGTAAAATGGATGATTTGATATTGAAGGATATGGAAAATATCCATTGTATACTGGACATTTTTTGTTATTGATAGCTACTGAATCAAAAACAGCGATCCTATTATTAATGTAACTACAGTCTGCGATCACGGTTCACTTCCCATTAAATTTTGCATTTACTTCAATCAACCCTTATCTCTAAAGTCGAAGTATGAACTCTAGAGTATGTAGTATCATTTTCGACTAAGTCGAAGTCGAACTCTAAAGTATGTGGGTTCTTGATGCAAATGAAAATACAATAATATAATGTGGATTATCTATAAAATCAAAGTGTAGTTGTATAGCCGTATTGTAGAATTAATAGTACTTAACGTTGTAGTATATTTTATAGGTTATCTAAATAACAAGACTTTACAGAATATGGATGGATGAAAGACACTTGAAAACCTAACATTATAAACAGGATATTTCGATGGTCTATGCCATCTTTGTCAACTAACTGGACTGCGCTCAGTCTATTTTAAAGGTTTGATTGATGACAATTTAGTACGATTTACATTCTACCATGTCAAATAAAGAGAATTGTATTGAATTGTAATGATAAGATAAACTACTGACCCACAACACCGAGCACTTCATATTGACAAACAAGCACGCA
Organism: Nilaparvata lugens; assembly: GCF_014356525.2. Lineage (NCBI taxonomy): Eukaryota > Metazoa > Arthropoda > Insecta > Hemiptera > Delphacidae > Nilaparvata > Nilaparvata lugens. Next base: position 14,776,971 of record NC_052504.1, read on the forward strand.
TGGAATACTGAATCTAGTTGCAACTAGACAACACACACGCACTAAAACGACACAATGAACAGGGCTAGGTTAGGCGAGTGGCCAAGGCATGGGGAGAACACTAGCGTCGACTTGACTCGGCCACAGACACACGTGCACTAGCACTGCTGCCGGCGTCACGACGCAAGGGCGTTCTTCATCAGGACACCCACGCTTCACGCATGCGCACAGCGCTGCAATCGATCACTGAGGCCCCTTGCCGCACGAAGCGCCGCTGCTTCCGAGCCGGCCGGCCGGTCTGTCCGCCAGCCGTGCAGGGTATAGGTCATGGGACTTCTTCACTTTACACCAAATGTTGCTACACTTCAATGGTCAACCAGCTGAATACGGCACATTTCCTGATGTATCCTGATATGTGCAGCGGCACACATCCTGATGAGTCGAGCAATATGAGGATTCGGATAATCGGTGAAAAATTGTCATTACCTTATCGATGTAAAACAATTTCATAAACTCCGTTTCTAAAGGTGCGTACAGATTTACGCGCCGCGAACATGATCAATTCACTTTCAATCAACATACAGTATCTAGCTTGGTATTTAAAACATCATTCAATGTCTTAGTGCCGGTTGCACAAAGCCGGTTCAATTTTAATCGTGATTAATTTGACAAGAACCAATCACAGAATCCTTTTAAAAATAGTGAAATTAATCACAATTAAAATTCATACTGATTTGTGCAACCGGGTTCTACTCTGTCAATAATGGAGAACTATCACAACATTTCTTCCAAACCAATCATACTGATTTGTGCAACCGGGTTCTACTCTGTCAATAATGGAGAACTATCACAACATTTCTTCCAAACCAATCAAATTATTGAATGTGAATAATATTTTAAAACTAAATTGCTGTTGATATCGATAACAGAATTTCAATATATATGAGAATAAGTATTATTCAGATAACACTACATGAACAATGACTAGCTGCTTCCGGAACAGTCTAAGTAAACCAAATCATAAATTTATGATAATTTGGAGAAGAAAAGGATCAATAATTCCCAATAAAAAGGAAAAAGATCCATAGAAAATCATTTAGACCATGCTCTTCCTCATTGCTTGAAGGCTGAGAGCCTTTTAATCGTATCAGATTCTAAATAGTTCAAACTAAAACTACGATATCAAGTCTCTTTTCTGTTTAGGGCTACTTGTAATATAAATAGAAATACAAATCTCAGTACCCTTTTTTTCAATTATTTTATCACAACATGTTTCAACATTCATGCCATTTTCATTTTGAAACATGTTGTGATAAAATAATTAAAAAAAAGGGTACTGAGATTTGTATTTCTATTTATACGATATCAAGATATGCTTTGACTGAGCTATTAATATAGATTATGAAAACATCACATTACATAGAAAATGTAGTGGATTTTCATTGAAATAATCAATTTTCATCCACTTGAAAATGCGACGGAAAATCAAAATCAAGCCAATCAAAAACCTTATTGAAAGTATCCTACACGATTGATTACTGTAGAATTGAGAAGAGTGTACTTGGAGAGTCATCAATATTTTTATTTATCGAGTATTGGATTCGCCATGAAACCATCGGAAACCTAAATTGTGATAACTGAGATTCACGTTTGAGTTACAGAACATTTCTCTTCTGACGTAGACGTACATCGAACAAAAATGCACTAAGCTGAAGCATCATTCAGCTACTGATAAGTCACAAAGAGCAAGCTGAGAGTTCTTCACTGTTTCAATTTTGTGTCTATCTTCTGAGCTGAGCAAAACTAACACCAGACTACTCTGGCAGAGGGAAATGGAAGGGAAAATGATGACAACAGTGAGAGCAACACAATAGCGTGGGAGATGGCAGAAAATGAAACTCCACTTCTCTTGTCTGCTCACTGACAAACAACTAACGCACTTTCCCATTTCAAAATATATAGATATATCACAATAGAGAAAGGAGAGGGATTGTTTTTCCGAATTCAGAGATGCTTTTGTTTGTTTAGATTTGCGTATCTTTATCTAGGATAATAATTAATCAGTCATAAATATTGCTCCTGTAAACAATGTGCTTTGATACGTTTCAACAATCATTAATAATCTGCAATGTATAGAGACTTATACACAAAAGAAAATATATAGAATCACAGACAAGTCATTGAAATAGAATTCTGTATATGAATTTGATTTCATCGTAGCGTTAGTTTACGGCTATTAGGGCTATTAAGGCTATTAGGCTATTTGAATGAGTATATTTATAGCAAATACAGTAATAACTAAAATGAACATGACTAATATTGATGTTCTGTATAGAGCATGCTCTACGTAGATTTCTAGAGAAGGCAGCTAAAATAGAAACTCGTGAGTTTTTTATATAAATTGCACTTGAAGAGCTAAACTTGTGAACTGGAGGGAAAATCCCTACATATTATAACCATATCTTCACATAGGATAACAAGATAGATGATGATTCAACGTGTGAGTGTGAAATGTGAAATAAATCAATTGAAAAATTGTGACTAGACTTACCTGTTCTTCTATAATGAACCACTACATGCACTTTGCACTTTGAATGGAAACTTATTCACAATTCACCACAAACCTGAAAAAAATGAAATACGTATTAATATGCATACAAATTTCAACTGTAAATAAATATTCACATAACAATTCCAAAAAAACAATATTTAATGAATAGTATTTTTTATTTATCCTATTCATTGTCCGAGTTGTTAAGTGAAGCTTAAAGATAAAATAAATGGATCTTCCATTCTATTGGATTAGACTGTCAAGTGTTGAACAAGTTTTCCTAGATTAGATTTCAGCATGAGATACCAGCAGCAAATGATCAAACTGTGCATGGACTGCATGCAATTCAGTACTGAGTTAGTTGTTAGGGAAGCAGCAGCAGCAGCTTGTTTTGCAACAGCTTGTCACTTTATTGCCAGAAAGTGTCCCCTATTTACAACTCCCGCACCATTTAAGCAGTCATCGTCCAAGACTCTAATTAGACGTTCACCAAGAACAATGAAATTGTTTCAGAACAGATCAAGAACACTCTGCAACTAACTCCCCCCCCCCACCATAATTGAGAGCAGAGCAAAAGGAGATCCCAAGTTTTAATCATTTCAAAATCGAAAATTAAAGTTTCAATTATTTTTGTAGCTTTGACATTTGAATGAGGATTCGAGATCCCAGGTAACATCTGTACGAAGTTTCTCAAACACAAACATCTTTTATTCACACACTTTTTTCTATGTATTTCACACGACATGCAGTCAAATATTTTTGAAAATTATCATGAAACGGTCGAAAGTACTACAGTCAGTAAGTAAAAGATTTTGATTATTTACTTAAATATTTGACTGCACGTCGTGTGAAATACATAAAAAAGTGAGTTAAATACATCGCAGCTCGGAATAGATCAAGAAACCATCATCTTTCATTCTTTAATAACAAATTTCGTGAAAGTAGAAGCTATGAAAAGCTTTTAAATTTGAAAAAAAAATCTTAAACAATATAAATTCATTGCGAATAAGATAAAAGGCATACGACTACACTAACATTATCTCAAAAGAGATAAATAATAAGACAATACCGCTTTGAAAGAATTTCTTGCAATTAAGCTGAAACTTGTTGTCTTGAGAGATGAGTGTAACGAGACAAAAAGCAGAAGGCAATTCAGCTACCTTACAGAATCCAAAAGAAAAAGCAGAACTATCAGGATGAAGAATTGCTTGTGAAATAAGGAGTTGAGATGAAATAAACCGTCTTGTTCGAGATGAAGATTAATGATTATTCGTTCCACGGTATGAAGCATTACAGAGTTCACCAGCAGCCTTAAGAAAGGAAAACGAACAATGGTGCTAGGTAATCAACCAGTTCCGATGAATGTGTGATAACAAGTAAACATTTATATAAGGTATCTTCTTGGGAATAACAACCCTATTACCAATGGAAGAAGATGTAAATGATAGTATAATTCGCATCGCACTCATATTGAGAAATTTTTCAATTGCGCTGTAGCTGTGAAAGCACTATGAAATAATATCGATGCTCACTCTTTCCTAACTAATTGTGAGCTAATCTAATTGAGTACTGGAGAACAAAGTTCAGCATCATTTCCATCAACGATCAAACTCTGTACCGTACTAACATTAGTGCGGTTCAGAATCACTATTGTAAGGCGAGGAATGAGTCTTATAAGAGCACAGGCAACTTGCAACTATGACTAAGTCACTTGGTTTGAAAGGTGGTATTGATTGACAGGACGAAAATTATTGGCAGTTGAGTTCTAAACTCGATTGGCGGTTGAGAGTTGGAGTATTATCTTACAGCACTAATACACGGACGGGTGGCTTTAAAATCACCTAATCACTATCCCTTCACCCATTTTTCGAATATTCTTGGCTGACTGACCAGTAAAGGGCCCCATACACTAGGGAACTTGGATCGGCGAACTTGGTTCTTGCGAACCAAGTTCCCCAGTGTATGTGAACAATTGGCGAACCGCGAACCAATTTCGTGACGAACTTGGTCTTCAATCTGGATTAAAAGCTTTATTCGGATCGTCCGCCAGGGCGATATATTCTATCTATATATATTCAATATAATTTCTTCCCACAGCAGCTGCAAACTTTGATACACTCATCTCTAGACCCCGAAAGACACTGAAGTAACGAACGGTTATTCGCTCTCCCCACTACAGTGTGTGGGCAAATCCTACACGAGCTTGGTTCCCCGAACCAAGTAGGCCGATCCAAGTTCCCTAGTGTATGGGGCCCTTAAATCAGTATTTCAAATAATAAACAAGGATTAAATTCAAATGATGAAAATGCTAGGTATTTTCCGATTGAATAAAAATCGTACGAAAACGTTTTATGGGAATTGACAGTGCTTATAATGAATTCATTATATAAAATCTATTATTAAATTCATTATGAATAGATAAGAGGGAGGTGGTAAGTCCAAGTTATTCTACCATTACCTGTCATCTGCTTCGTGTTGGTGATTTTTTTATTCTGGATACAGGCTATTCTCATAATTCATTCAGAATCTATTAAAATTTACTATTTTATATAAGAATATTACATTTCAAAGCTGTATTTAAAAATGTTTTTGAAAGACAATATATTTTATTTGATTTTGATCTGATTCATACATGTCATAGGTTATTGAAAAAGCATTGACAATCGTCATACGAAGTTCAATACACATAAGAACTCATAGAATTCGTTTACTTGGATTCAATCCAACAAATAAAATCATATCAACGAGCAATAATCGAAATAATTTAAAACTCTGCAACAATGACGATTTGGGTCGAGACTGAAATTTTATGCTGACTGAATACGATTTTTGCTGATAGAATTGTGAAGAGAGGTAGGGAATCAGTGCGCAAAGGTGTTTTTCCGGTCATTGGTCGACGAGATGTCTAGTGATCATATTTCAGTAGACAGTTGGGTGTGCCGGGGGAAATAAGTGATATAAAAGGCCGGCTAGAGTAAAGAGTGAGCTATTAGTCACTACTACCCTCCTGCCAATATACCATCACTTTTCTTACCCACATGCATGCTCATACGCACACTTTCGCGAGCGCGCAATCTATAAGAGGGTGAAAAACGAGCTGAGTTCCGCGATGTATCTAGCTGGCGCTTCCCCCGTACTGCAAATAAGCCGGCATTTCCAGCGCAAAACAACACCATGGCTGCTGGGAATAAATCTCTCCCCAGAGCTGCCGCAGTCTAAAATAAAAACAATCTTCCATGCCGTGATTCTCAGCATGAAAAAAGTTCTTTTTTCGCAGAATAAGCACACTTGGATAACATATTTCTTACTTCACATTTGCCGACCACTATTCATCATTCACAAGCTGGCTTCACAGTGAATCAAAGCCGACTGGTTGCTTGCTACAGAATTAGCCTTCACTGTGTCATGAGGGACACACAGCAAAAAGACTGGATCACAGGACGATAATACAGGACTGCTGAGCTACTGGACTGGTTAACTTGAAATTTTGCATAAAGATTCTTAGTTTTTAATTTACATTCTTGCGGAGCGCAGGTTACCTGCTAGTAATATAATAATGGGAAGCATTGGCTTATACACGTATGGGATATTTTGCATAAAGACTCATTATATCATAAGAGAAATGGTACCCAGTTTATAGAAAAGAAATCATTTACTGTTTACAAACATTCATTAACTAATACATATTTAATTTAATTTTTAAATTGAGTTAATGCTAGAAACTTTAATTTGTCTGGTGTGGAGTTACATAATTTTACTGGCACTTCATGTCAATAAAATTATATAACTCAAGAACAGACAAATTAAAGTTACTAGCATTCACTTAATTTAAAAATAAAATTAAATATGTATTAGTTAATGGATGTTTGTACACAGTAAATGATTTCTTTTCTATAAACTGGGTACCATTTCTCTTATGATATAATGAGTAACTTGTGATCTATGCTTTACATTACTTGTTAATTTTATTTTTGTATTTTTAAGACTGACTAATGAATAGTGATTTAAAAAAGATGTATTTTGACAAGTTGATGTATTTTTTGTGAATATTGAATGACTAATAAAATTCTATTCTATTCTATACGAAATTTACTACTGACGCATCATCACGTCTGAACTATTGGACTGATTAACTTGAAATTTCGCATATTGATTCTTAATTAACCGAGGATGGTAATAGGCCTACTTCAAACTCTTCAAGATTTCATTAGGTCAAATTTTTAATTAGACCTTTGGGTTACCTGCTAGTCTAAAATATAATCGTATTCTGTTAATTATTGTTCTATACTTTTCAGTTTGAATCTTATCTTCATTTACGCATTTCACTTGAAAATATATTCCTATTGAATAACAAGTGGTATTTCGTATGTGTTTGAGGATGTTGGGTGGCTTCTCTAGTCATTTTTTACAGCAGGGGCTTCTTAGATTTGCTTTCCATACATCTGAATAGCCGTCACTAGTGACGCAAGTCCAGACATTTCAATTGGTGGTCACGTGAAAAGCGCGTTAATCGAACAAGCTTATTTAGATAAATTCATATTCAATATCCTTGCTACTAAGAAAATAATGTAACATCTAACACTAAAAGTCCCACAACTTGTTTTATTTGTTTTTTAGTGAATAATGAAAATAAACTTAGTAGTAAGGCAGTAGTATTCACGAAATATAATGGTTCACTAAAGGCTACAGAATTGAGCAGCGGTCAAATTACATCTAGATCATTATTTGTTTGAGCTTATTTTTGATTCGAAGATCTGAGTTACTCATTGTGAACTCATAGAATAACTCATTCTGAGATACTGTTGAGTTCTTAGTCAAGATCAATGAACTTGTAAATGTGAATTTCCGTATCGGTATTTCAATTTTTATTAGACAATTTTATGTTTGTCTTTATTTCTTCTACCTTTCAGGATTTAGACATCTCTGCCTGTTGCGAACCTCATATCCAGGAATGGATATGTTATAGTTTTATTTTATATTGGTATTTCATTTTTTATTAGACAGTTTTATTTCATTTTTCAAGACTAGGGATCAAGCTTTTCAAGTTGCCAACCTCAAGTTCGATTTCCGTCTGAAGGTGCTTACGTACTTATACGCCACCCACGAACACGCGCATTTCACTTTTCAACGCTGATGCTATGCTTATTATATCTGTATCCTACTGATTCTGTACAAATACAGATATAATAAGAATAGCATCAGCTAATGGAAGAAGAAATGCGCGTGTTCGTTGTGCATAAGTCTGTACGCACATTTACATATCAATATTGCTTTAGTGTCACTTATTTATAATACCCTCGCTGAAAACACACACATTATCAGAAAAAATGTAGTCTAACAGATAAATGAATAATAAAAATCCGTATCAGTAAAAATTAATCAAAACTCTTTTTTTAAAAACGTTTTGTCTGATAGATGTTTGAAAATTACATTACCATACTTTTGAAAAATGAGTATTAATAATGAAACACTGACGAAACCACTTTTAAAAGTCAAAAGAAAATATTTAAAACCAAATTACTCTACTTGTTTGATTATTGGCACACGCTACAACTGACCTTGCATTTCATCAATGATACACATTTATTTATCCAATTGATTGTAATAACAGACTGCTTTCATGAACATTTGAATTAAACTTGGACAAATACGCAGTGTCACGTTATTCTTTATATTAAAATAACGATTAGCCTCCTGCTTGGCATCAGTCGGTAAAGCATGAGATTTATATAATTAGGGCGTGGTTTTCTAATAGTATTCAGTCTTAAAAAATCTTGATAGGCCTAGATATGGGCTTCTCCAATAACTCTTGTAATTCAATAATAATAAATATATATATATAAATGATACTTATACTATAGAGATGAGGAATATAAAATGAATTGCACACCATGAAAATTTTACACATATATTACATAAATAATGCAAAGATCAGTCGAGGCAAAAAATATATATAGAGCGATAAAAAATATAATATAAAATAGAACAATATTTGAAATCAATAAAAATATCACAGGCTAACTTTATATTCTAGATTTATGGCACGAATCATTACCATGTGCCTTTATCTTGAAATCATATGCAATCTTTGGCATGTAGCTGTGACATGTACTTGCTAATACTTGTCGGCTTGGATAATTCAATCATAAATATGTGCTCTAAGATCAGCTTGATAAATTAGCCACTAATAATCCAAATATATCTATATATTAAAATCTCTAGTATTTAGTAGATTTATTTGTATCGAATATATATTTTTATCTCAGGGTGCAAGATTCGGCACCTGACGGAATAGGTAGAGCCATTCATCTAGTGAATTAGAACTATGATAAATTATCGCAAATTGTATTGCAAAAAATTAAATATTGTATGCATATGTTTTAATAGCCTAGATTTCGTACTTCTTTGATTAAACAGAAATTTCTAAAATATTGATCTATATATTTTTCTTTCAATTAGATACCTTTAATACTAATTTTTACTTGCGCAAGTATTACTCTTATTAATTTCTCAATTTATAATAACCCTTTCGGCGAGCTAGCTTTGATCATCAGATTATTTCGAAGCACTAGGGCGCCCATCACTAAATTCAAATTTAATCACTCACGTGTCGAAAATCTTCTTGTAAGCCGCCGATGTCGATCCAACTCCATGCGGTCCGGAATATGGTAGCCGGAATCGTCTCCTCCAAGGGGTTATAAATTTAATAAAAAATGAAAAATGACTTCTGCTTCACAATAGCATCACGAAGTCTTTTAAGAAATTTAATAATTTACTTTAACTTTAACTTTTACAAAATTATTAATAAGGTACTTCGCTCTAAAATATTTGGGGTCCTCTTATGGTGGCATCTGGCTGGCGAGTGCTGGTTCTTCCTTCTCCTGTTTCACAGATCCTCTTTCCGACTTTCAAATTAGCATACAATTTAAATATCTCAATCCTCCGCCATTAAATTCAAATAGATCTTACAAAAAATGCCAAGATATTGCTTAGATTATATGATTAATAATTTCTTTGCATTCGAGCCATATTGATAACATAGATTACACAAATTTTTACACGAAATCTACTACAATTATATAAATATATAAATATTTTTGAATCGGCCTACAGTTGCCGCCTATTAACTGCCGTTTTACTATTGGTGCATGCAAATTTTATTAGTATTCATGCGCCTGGTAACTCTTATTTCCTGAATACATTAAATTATTTTTATTTGGTTTTTTATTTATGCTCTTTGCATGCTAGTTAATATTATATATATTAATATTAATTCCATGCTAACTAATAATTAGCCACGTGGACGGGTGTTTTCTCACATTGCACACCGTCTGATTGCAATAAAGCTCTGCCAAGGGGTTTTGGTCAGATTCTACGTTCTTCGGTTTGATCGATCTCTAGGTCACCGATCTGTGAATACATCTATCTAACCTCAATCTTCAAATATTTTATAAATAATATTTTATGAATAGTAAACTTTCTTCAAATCCTTTTTAAGTTCTTGTACCATTTAGCCAGAACAAGCTGATGCTATCTTATCTTGATTATTATCTGCTTGGCGATATTAGCCAATTACTTTATTTTTAGACCTATTATTATTTCTGTTAGGGCTTTTTATCTACCCAAATTTGATACCTTTACACACGCCCCTGGGTTTGAATTCAAAATATTTGAGAATCACAATGTTTTTAATGAAAACCCACCCTTCAAATACACTGATATACACTATACTTTATTTATAAATTATACTCTCCTACTTCTATCACATTTCGCAGTCATATTTGCTGCATCTCCTTTATACCTTTATCAAAAACAATAACAAATTCTCCTCCTCAACACACATAAAAATATCATAAATATAAACTTCTAAACGCACTCCTCCTGACACCATTTACAACACAGTAATTTTTGAATTCGCCGCTTGCAGGGCTGCCAACTTAACTACACACATTTCATAATTCTCATAAATGATTCCTTTTAGACAATAATTTCGATTCATAAACTTCTGGGCTTATATCTTATAGTATTTCTTAGGTCTTAATATAAATAATTTTCTATACATCAGGTACAATACTTTCTTTTGCTAATGGCTCTTTGGTTTTGGTAATGGTATTCACTTTAAATCTTTTCAGGTAACAAACGTGGCATAATTAAAAGTAATAAATATAAAACATATAAATAAATATCGACATTAATAAATATAATAAATAACAATAATAAATAACCCTTTGGGTACAGTAATTCTTTTTATAAACATATGTTCAACAGATATTACATTCATTTGATTTGGATGGCTTTGGTCAGCTGTTCGCTGTTCTACAATTCATAGGGTTACATGTTACAGCAGAATTTGCTATCGACTTTCATAACTAACCTAACTGCTCAATTTTTTCTCTTAAAAAGGTAATTAACAAATTTTAATTTTATTATCCCCGCTTGTGTCCTTTTTTATCTGATGTATATAATTAATTACATATTTAAAAATTGTTCTTTTCCTTATTGCAGGCTTCTGACGGCTGGAAGGAATTAAAACATTGGATTATTGCCACGAGGTCCTATACCAATATTAAATTTATTAAGGAAGGTTAGTAATTGGCTTGATAGTGTTGTTTTCCTTGATTACTTATCGTATTTATTTCAAATTCTGTGATATTTCATGTAGAATTGTTGTTATTTTTCCCGTATCTTTTGACTTTCTGCTTGTAGTTATACTGCTGTAGGCTGGCTAGGTTATCTGCTGTTGATTTGTGAGGCTGTCCTATTGATAATTTTTTCATCATGAATATGAAACCCCGGTATCTTGTATACTCTTTCTTCCAACAACTCCTTGTTCCTTTACTAATTATTTCTTTTAATTGATCCAAAGCCTTCCATTTATTTTCTTTCAAGACTATCCACTTAAATTCATTATTAGGCTTCATCATCATAATAAACAATTCAATAATATACACTTCCAATCATCAATAATAGATCCATTTAACAACAACATACAATATTTTCGTCCTATCCACAACACAGTCTTTTACTAATATCACAGCCATAATAACAAATATTAAACACCAAATCCAAACATTTATCATCTTTTCAATAGCATAATATTCAGGTACTTTCACTTTCTTAATATTATTTTTTAATTCTTTCACTCTTCCTAGACACCGTTTATCCTTCATCAGTCTCAATAAGTAGTCCACTGTATGTTGCCAATGCATGAATCCGTAATAGTTCTATCAGTTTCATTTTTAATCCAACATGAATCCATAGTATTTTCGTAAGCAGCTCCATTTTTAATCCATTCATTCGATTCCTTTTGCCGGTCACATCGCTGATTGGCCTCTTGAAGCGTATGTGCCGCGGATGCATGACTTCGGTCCCTTCCTCCTGGTGACGATCCGGTATCCTCCTTGGCCTCTTGAAGCGTGCATGCGGCCTCCATCGGCGCGCGCGGTTCCTCCGTTTCTTCCGCTTCTTTCTCCGGGCCTTATGATGCATGTTCTCCCGAATGCCGTCCTCCTCGTCCTGATGCCGGTCGGGTGTCCTCGGGCGCCTCCGTCTCCGGGCCTTGGTCTGCTGTGGGGTTGATTGATGCGCGGGTGTAGTGGCGGTCTCTTGATACGCGAGTGTGACGTTCAAGGCGGGTAGTGTGATGACGGTCTCTGGATATGCGGGCTGCTCTTCCTGCGGTGATGGGTCTTCGGCGGGAAACAATATACTTAAAATGGGTTGTTGCTTGCGGCTGGTTTTAAATGCATGGTGGGCGGCGGTTTTTGGTGGTGGTTTATCTGGTGTTGGCTTTTGTTCTCCTAATAATATTTTCGGTGGATCATTTCTAAAGGTGGTGCATGATGTTAAAATATCTGGATTTTCTTTGTTTGTTTCATTGGAGCTTGTAGGTGTTATATCGGGGGTATCATATAGTCCTGGTTTATTAGCTGTAGTTTTCTGTATATCTGGTGGCGGGTCGTTGGGTGCTGGGTTCCGGGTTTTTTGTTGATTTGATCCTGTGGCATACGCTAATGTATAATTTGTACTTACTTGTTGAGGTGGTGGTTTATGATTTCTATTATGATTATTCTGAGTGTAATCATTGTTTGTGTTAAATTGATCACGGCCATAATAATAATTTCTTTTGTAGGTTTGCTGTGGATAATGGTTTGTTTGACAATTTTGAAAGCTTCTACTATTCCAATTATTTTGATTATGATCATAGCAGCGTTTAAATTGAGGAGTAGATCGAGAGTGATCATATGATACTGGTTCATAGTTTTGGCTGGTATACTGATTACTTTTTGAGTTGTGTTGATTTTGTGCGTATCTCTGGTCTGAACGGTGGTTTGATATTGCCATCACAGACTGTATGCCATATAAATGATTTATCAGCTGTTTGCAATCAGTAATGGGTTGTGTGGCGAGTGCCATTCTAACTTGATACGGTAGCTTCTTTAAAATAATACTTGCTAATGCCGATTCATTAATGGGCTCGCTCAATTGAGAATTTTTAAACTGTAGGGCAGTGACGAAAGTGGTACATGCACCGTCTAAGTTAGGGTTGAAATCGCATGATATAATGTCCGCTAGCACGTCCAACTGTTTACTTCTGCTCCAATACTGTTCCAGGAAGACAGCTACAAACTCATCCAATGATGTAAATTCATGGACTCTACTCCGAAAGAACATCAGGGGTTCGCCAATCAATAAACTAGTCAAACGAAGACGCCAAAAATTCCAAGAGGTGGGTGTTAATGATTGAACTAGTTTTATCTGATCTATAAATTCTTTAGGTTGGAGATAGCGGTCTGTATTGTCAAAACGGCCTAATTCATTGAAACTGTGTAGTGAATCAAACGTTGCTATGGGAATAGGCTCTATATTCTCGTGCGGAAATTGATGTATTTGATTTTCAAGTTGTATTAACTTCTCTTGGGCCTGTTTCCAATGACTAGAAGCTTCTGTTTCATTATCTACTACTTCGGCATTTAATTCAGATGAAAATAATTGCTGTTCTCCAACGGCTGTCTCCAATGAATTAAGTTGTACTTTGTTTTGATTTATATCAGAATTTAGGTGAGCTATTTGTGTAGATTTACTATTCTGTTGTTTATTTATGGAAATAAGTTGACTATTGTTCCTGTTTGTAGCTATTTCATGAATTTGTGAAGTGTTTTGTGCTGGTAGGTTATCTATTCTTTCCGCAGTCTCCTTACCCATTCTTACCGATGTATCCTTCAGTGATTCCCGCATTTCCTTCATTTCCGCCTTTAAGTTCTTCATTACTGTGGTCATTGTTTTTTCTAAACTATTAGAAAATGACTTGATCATCCCCTCTACTATAACCCTCCTTATTGCTTCTTGGGAGACATTTAACGGTTTATTACTGTTCACAGGATTCTTGGCGGTGATTGAAGATATCTGGGCGTTGGACTCCATCGCGCCCCCCTCAGCGTCGATCTCCGCTATTATCGCCGTCTGCAGTGTGTCTGCTACCTTACTTTGCGTGGACGACAAGAGACTCATATTTTAAAAATGGATTAAGTGTCAAGTGTTTGTTAAAAAAGTGAAAGTTTTGGCCAACAAGGCATTAATAAGGACACAAATGAGGATAGGCCTATGGACATTACAAGCCAGGTAACCTATTTATTACTTAAGCTCTTATAATATAATAATACTATTCATTGATTTCTGACTAGCAGTTTAGGCCCATAAAATATAATAGCTCTCTCTATAAAATATATTTTCTACAATAATAATAATATAAAATTTTCTTTAAAACATATAATTTCTCTTTATTTAAAGCTATTGATTCCCCAAAAAGTAATACAAATTTCCCTTCGCCAGTTTTCCTCACAACTCGTATAAGTTATCTATAATTTTCACTATGGTTATTGACCTAATTTCAAGTAATTATTCAATGAGCTGGCTCTCATCATCAGTCCCACGTTGGCACGACATGTATTTGTGTCACGTTATTCTTTATATTAAAATAACGATTAGCCTCCTGCTTGGCATCAGTCGGTAAAGCATGAGATTTTATATAATTAGGGCGTGGTTTTCTAATAGTATTCAGTCTTAAAAAATCTTGATAGGCCTAGATATGGGCTTCTCCAATAACTCTTGTAATTCAATAATAATAAATATATATATATAAATGATACTTATACTATAGAGATGAGGAATATAAAATAAATTGCACACCATGAAAATTTTACACATATATTACATAAATAATGCAAAGATCAGTCGAGGCAAAAAATATATATAGAGCGATAAAAAATATAATATAAAAATAGAACAATATTTGAAATCAATAAAAATATCACAGGCTAACTTTATATTCTAGATTTATGGCACGAATCATTACCATGTGCCTTTATCTTGAAATCATATGCAATCTTTGGCATGTAGCTGTGACATGTACTTGCTAATACTTGTCGGCTTGGATAATTCAATCATAAATATGTGCTCTAAGATCAGCTTGATAAATTAGCCACTAATAATCCAAATATATCTATATATTAAAATCTCTAGTATTTAGTAGATTTATTTGTATCGAATATATATTTTTATCTCAGGGTGCAAGATTCGGCACCTGACGGAATAGGTAGAGCCATTCATCTAGTGAATTAGAACTATGATAAATTATCGCAAATTGTATTGCAAAAAATTAAATATTGTATGCATATGTTTTAATAGCCTAGATTTCGTACTTCTTTGATTAAACAGAAATTTCTAAAATATTGATCTATATATTTTTCTTTCAATTAGATACCTTTAATACTAATTTTTACTTGCGCAAGTATTACTCTTATTAATTTCTCAATTTATAATAACCCTTTCGGCGAGCTAGCTTTGATCATCAGATTATTTCGAAGCACTAGGGCGCCCATCACTAAATTCAAATTTAATCACTCACGTGTCGAAAATCTTCTTGTAAGCCGCCGATGTCGATCCAACTCCATGCGGTCCGGGAATATGGTAGCCGGAATCGTCTCCTCCAAGGGGTTATAAATTTAATAAAAATGAAAAATGACTTCTGCTTCACAATAGCATCACGAAGTCTTTTAAGAAATTTAATAATTTACTTTAATTTTAACTTTTACAAAATTATTAATAAGGTACTTCGCTCTAAAATATTTGGGGTCCTCTTATGGTGGCATCTGGCTGGCGAGTGCTGGTTCTTCCTTCTCCTGTTTCACAGATCCTCTTTCCGACTTTCAAATTAGCATACAATTTAAATATCTCAATCCTCCGCCATTAAATTCAAATAGATCTTACAAAAAATGCCAAGATATTGCTTAGATTATATGATTAATAATTTCTTTGCATTCGAGCCATATTGATAACATAGATTACACAAATTTTTACACGAAATCTACTACAATTATATAAATATATATAAATATTTTTGAATCGGCCTACAGTTGCCGCCTATTAACTGCCGTTTTACTATTGGTGCATGCAAATTTTATTTAGTATTCATGCGCCTGGTAACTCTTATTTCCTGAATACATTAAATTATTTTTATTTGGTTTTTTATTTATGCTCTTTGCATGCTAGTTAATATTATATATATTAATATTAATTCCATGCTAACTAATAATTAGCCACGTGGACGGGTGTTTTCTCACATTGCACACCGTCTGATTGCAATAAAGCTCTGCCAAGGGGTTTTGGTCAGATTCTACGTTCTTCGGTTTGATCGATCTCTAGGTCACCGATCTGTGAATACATCTATCTAACCTCAATCTTCAAATATTTTATAAATAATATTTTTATGAATAGTAAACTTTCTTCAAATCCTTTTTAAGTTCTTGTACCATTTAGCCAGAACAAGCTGATGCTATCTTATCTTGATTATTATCTGCTTGGCGATATTAGCCAATTACTTTATTTTTAGACCTATTATTATTTCTGTTAGGGCTTTTTATCTACCCAAATTTGATACCTTTACAGCAGTTATGCAAGCAAAACATCATTACGTCGTTATCTCTATTGCTTTTCATTTCCACTATTACCCTATTTACCGTTATTTAATGTACTGATCAACCCCATTCATAATGTTTCATTCAACTGGAACCGAAGATTAACAGCTGGATTCCCACAAATCAGTATCAGTGTACGTTTCCGGTACAGTGAAAATATTATTTCCATGAGTTGTTATGGGACTATTCACACTCGCTCGGCCGGACCGAGTAGGAATAATCAATCATTTCCCATTAGAACTCATGTGAATAATATTTTCACTGTAACGGATACTGATATGTGGAAATCCATCTTGAAGCTGAATTCGCACACAACAGTGACAGTGAATCGTGAAAATATGATTTCCACAAGTTCTAATATTGGACTATTCGCACCCAGCACGGTCGAATGAGTAAAACCATTAGAACGTATGGATATATATTTTTTATTATTCATTATTATTATTATATTATAATTCATTCATACAATAAGTACATCATCTGATAGGGAGAGAAAAATAAGGTAACTTTGTGTTATTCCTTCCCAAATTTAGATAAGGTTACTTCACAAAATTTTCAGACCATAATTATTTTCACAAATTATATTTTACTGTTCACTGTCACTGGTGTGTGTGTGAATCAGTTTAAAGCTGGTTTTTCGTTTGTGCATAAATGCCGTCGTCGACCACGACAGGATGAGGATCTCAGATTGGGTAGATTTCAATTTGTCTAAAAATAACCTGAAAGATTATGTTCAATTATGTTTTAATGGGGGAGGTTGAGTTTAAACTTTTTTATACTTTTAAATTACAATATGTTAATATTATTAGAAATGTTTGATTCTTGAATAACAAACTCAAATAATAATAATCTGGTGTGGTACACTCACACAACTTTCCTTGCTCATTGATCTATAAGCCTCATTAACGAGGATAATTTAGGGAATAACATTATGCCGATTGGCGGCTAAATAATTAAAACTACGATTATACTATTGTGATTGTGTTCAGAGTAAATTTTCTTTTGTTTGAATTATGAAATTTGAAGATTTTTTAAAAGTTGTCAAAACAGCTGTTCTACAAATATAAAATATCGACATGTGTTCTTTTGAATAAACTGCTCTACCTACCTACCTCACGCACGAGAAGGAGGTTACAAAGTAAATTTCTCAGGGATGGGGTGGACCCCCTGTTAGTTTCCCAGGGAGGAGACTCATGCCAGTTAATAGAGCTGATAAATAACTATACAGGGTAATGCCAGTTAATAGAGCTGATAAATAACTATACAGGGTATGAATTTGAAAAAAATCGGTCAAGTCATTTTTGAGAAAATCGTGATAGAAATTTAACAAAATTCATTCTTTTCAGGAATATTACGGAGCTCCTACAATTTTCCCAGAAATGAGACTCATGTCAGTTGATAGGGCTTATAAATAGCTATCTAGGGAATAAATTTGAAGAAAATCGTTAGAGCCGTTTCCGAGAAAACCGTGAAAAACATGGTTTTTTAGCCATTATCCGCCATTTTGAATTGAATTTTATTGAATTTCTTATTGTCGGATCCTCATGGTATAAGGACCTTAAGTTTAAAATTTCAAGTCAATCGGTTAATTAGGAATGGAGTTATCGTGTTCACAGACACACACACACACACAGACACACACACACCCACACACACAAACCAACACCCAAAAATCATGTTTTTGGAATCAGGGGACCTTGAAACGTATAGAAAACATGAAATTGGGGTATCTTAAATTTTTTTGGAAAGCAATACTTTCCTTACCTTTGGTAATAGGGCAAGGTAGTAAAAAGTTATTTGATCAGCTGTTTTAGCACACTTGAAATTTGGACAATATGAATGTCAACAATGCTTGTCGTCGTCGACTGCGGAAATTTACGTACAAACGAAAATGCACCTTAAGAGTGGTAGGTACCTTGGTTCTATTAACACAATTACCAGATAATTTAGTAGAAATGATATTCATAGAATATTTTGCACCCTAGTACGCAGTTATTGAAACTAGAATAGGCCTGCATGAGAGCTGGTGTATGGTGCTAAGCTGACAAAAACCTTCTCGAGTAATAATAAAGAGGGGGCTCGACTGAGGCACTGAGGCACAAGACAACAGGGGACTAGTAGCCTACGTGATCTCGAGCGCAGCAGTGTATAATATCGGGGGCATCGATAGCTGCCTGCTTCCATACAAAGCAACTGCTTCCCCCGTCTCAACCCCCAACACCAACAAGATCACCACCTTCATTAGGCGCGCACCACTCACACCACCACACTTCTTTTCCCTCTTCAATTATTCTTCTTTATTTTCTTCATCATCTTCCCTCTTCATTATTACCACCTCATTTTCTTCATCAATTCTATAATTTATTGTCGATTTTCTCCACTTTTCTTCTTTTCTCGACATCACCACTTCTTATCTTTTCCTCTCTTCTTTGTCCTCTTGAATTATTCTTCTTCTTATTTTTGATTTTGTCTTCTTCTTATTGGTCTTCTTCTTCTTCTTCTTCCTCATCATCCTCCCTCTTTATCATTACTGCCTCTTTTTTGTCATTTCAACCCAATTTATTCTCGACATTCTTCTGTTCCAACATTCTCTCCTATTCCCTCTTCAGCTTTTCTTCTTCTTATGCAATAATATAAGAATGACTTATTATGTGAGTCATGAATTATCTTTACCAATAAATTATTAAAGAGTACCAGGTAATCCGTGCTTTGCACCGGGGAGAATTTGGTGGTAAAATGCAATCTGCTTAAATCCAGGAGATAGAAATAGAATTATGTATTACTTTGTTCAAAAGAACATGGATAATCTTTTTTTTTCATTTTAAAGCAGCATTGATCAACGACTACATAAGCCTCCATTTTAACCTCTTCTTCATCATCTTCATCCTCCTGTTCTTTTTTTCTCCTTCTTATCCCTATTTTCTGAGAAATATGTATGAGGATTGTGAGTGCCGTGTCCTCCATGCAGGAAGTTTGAGTGAACCCCTACCTGTCACTTCTGGAGTCCGTCAAGGCTGTGTGTTGTCTCCCACGTTATTCTTGCTGGTTTTGGACAGTGTGATGAGAAGAGCTGGTGGAGGTAGGAGAAGAGGGATACCTTGGGGCCTAAGAGGGCGGCTAGAGGATCTGGACTTTGCTGATGATATATGTATACTGGCACAGCGCTTTACTGACATGCAAGAAAAGCTGAGAAATATTTCAAATGAGGCAATAAAGGCCGGCTTGCAGATAAATGCTAGAAAGACAAAGGAAATGAGAGTAAATGCAAGAACAGACATGCCTTTGAAAATGGGCGACTCCAATATCGAGCTGGTAGAGTCCTTTTTATACTTGGGTAGTATGGTCACTGTAGAAGGAGGAGCTGATCAAGATGTAAAGAGTCGAATCAAGAAAGCAAACGGAGCTTTTATACAATTGAGGCCAATCTGGGCAAATAAAAATATATCCAAAGCCACAAAGATTCGACTCTTTAATAGCAATGTAAAATCAGTCCTCTTATATGGATGTGAAACCTGGAAGGTGACTACAGTGACCTCTAAAATGTTACAAGTATTTGTAAATAGATGTTTGCGTCGCATAATGGGCATCAGATGGCCAGAGGTTATCAGCAACGAAGCACTATGGGAGTCTACCTGTCAGGATCCAATCCAAATGCAGATAAAAAGAAGGAAATGGAGATGGATTGGGCACACGTTGCGCAAGGAAGAAGGTGCCATTGAAAAAGACGCATTGGACTGGAATCCTCAAGGACACCGTGCAAGAGGACGCCCAAAAATCACGTGGAAGCGTACCATCCAGACAGAAATTGGGAAAGCCGGCAAAACGTGGTTGGAGGTGAAGGCGTTAGCACGCGACAGAGTTGGATGGAGGACATTCTCGGAAGCCCTATGCTCCTCAAGGAGCGACAGGAACTAAGTCAAGTCAAGTCATCCCTATTTTAATCTCTTCTTATTCTCCATCTTCATCCTCCTGTTCCCCTTCTTCTCCTTCTTATTTCTCTATTTTAATCTCTCCTTCTTCATCTTCATCCTCCTGTTCCCCTTTTTCTCCTTCTTATTTCTCTATTTTAATCTCTTATTCTTCATCTTCATCCTCCTGTTCCCCTTTCTCTCCTTCTTATTTCTCTATTTTAATCTCTCCTTCT
Organism: Nilaparvata lugens; assembly: GCF_014356525.2. Lineage (NCBI taxonomy): Eukaryota > Metazoa > Arthropoda > Insecta > Hemiptera > Delphacidae > Nilaparvata > Nilaparvata lugens. The sequence continues at coordinate 14,797,621 of NC_052504.1, forward strand.
TCATCTTCATCCTCCTGTTCCCCCTTTTCTCCTTCTTATTTCTCTATTTTAATCTCTCCTTCTTCATCTTCATCCTCCTGTTCCCCTTTTTCTCCTTCTTATTTCTCTATTCTAATCTCTTATTCTTCATCTTCAACATCCTGTTCCCCTTTCTCTCCTTCTTATTTCTCTATTTTAATCTCTCCTTCTTCATCTTCATCCTCTTGTTCCTCTTTTTCTCCTTCTTATTTCTCTATTTTAATCTCTCCTTCTCATCTTCATCCTTCTTTTCCCCTTTTTATCCTTCTTATTTCTCTATTTCAATCTCTTCTTCATCATCTACATCCTCCTGTTTCCCTTTTTCTCCTTCTTATTTCTCTATTTTAATCTCTCCTTCTTCATCTTCATCCTTCTTTTCCCCTTTTTATCCTTCTTATTTCTCTATTTCAATCTCTTCTTCATCATCTACATCCTCCTGTTTTCCTTTTTCTCCTTCTTATTTCTCTATTTTAATCTCTTCGTCTTCTTCTTCATCCTCCTGTTCCCCTTCTTATTTCTCTATTTTAATCTCTCATTCTTTATCTTCATCCTCCTGTTCCCCTTTTTCTCCTTCTCATTTCTCTACTTTTAATATCTCCTTCTTCTTCATCTTCATCCTCCTGTTCCTCCTTTTCTCCTTCTTATTTCTCTATTTCAATCTCTTCTTCATCATCTACATCCTCCTGTTTCCCTTTTTCTCCTTCTTATTTCTCTATTTTAATCTCTTTGTCTTCTTCTTCATCCTCCTGTTCCCTTTTTCTCCTCATTTCTCTATTTTTAATCTCTCCTTCTTCATCTTTATCCTTCTGTTCCCCCTTTTCTCCTTTTTCTTTCTCCCTTCTCAAATTTCTTCACTCTTATCTCCTCCTTCGCCTAAACTAAGAAATCGTTGATGTAAAACGCACATAGTGTGTGAGTTGGGGAAAAGTTGAAAGTTGAGAGGATAACGGCCACATGTGTGTCAGCACACCGTACATCCGCCACCACTTATTCCAGCCAATTGAGTTGAGTTCTTCGCCGCCACAGCTATACCGATTTCATTCAACCGTTTGCGTGTCATCCTCCAGAACCCACGAAGTATATAGGGAACAAGATTACACGTCGTCCAAGGCTGAAACCTATCGTTTGTAATACGTACTGAACAACTTTTGTCGGTAACGATTGTCAGATACTTGATCTCAATTATCTGATATTCATAAAAATGTTAATCTATCGAAACGTTGGAAAATGGCTTCCTTACACTAGAAGTCTATAGTGAACAACGTGAAAATTTCATTTGTCTTGTGTGTGAGAACCTTTTTCCTAAATTAAACAATTTTTCATTTCTTCACTTGGTTTCTAATTAAGCACCGTACTTCTTAGAACAAGGATTAGTACCTCTTATTCATGAATCCCCAACTGTAAGGTGCGCAAAGAAAGAGTAAGTCGCGGTCGCGGTGAAGATCGATGCCACTAAACAGCTGTGCAATGATACAAATATTTGGAGTCAATGATATAAATATAATACATATAGATATAGAAGAACGCTATCAAGCTGAAATTAAATAAGTCTGCTCATACCACGGTATTTAGATGAAAACGGTAGGGGCCACGAAATGTGTGCGCAGTGGCCAGCCAGCTAGATTGCGTCATCGCCACCAACCGAGGTTTTTAACACCTATCGGCAATTTATGAAACGTATTTTTGTTAAAAACAGATGATTGGATATAAAATGACGTCAGCTACACCGGAAATTTAGCACAAACATGCGCGTGACACATACCGTCTTCTTCTATATACCGTGGCTCATACCATTAGGCCTACTTATTTAGAGGCACCATTGCTAGAAACAATAATAATAACAACTATTGGTCTTAGAAATGAAGGCACATAATTTTCAATCTTCATGCATAACTTCGAACTGAGACAGGATTTATGATGTCCAGTTGGTAGGTGGCTGAGCTGATGTTTTTCCAAGCCAGTAGGTAATTTTGTTTACGACGGACATGAATAGAACAGCGGGATACAAGATTGAGGGCTGACGATTGGTGAATTTTTGGGCGGGATTATTGGATTTTCCAGCTTATTGGTTTGCCGTGTCCATTTCCCGCGCAGCCGTTCGCGCCAATTATTCGTGTCGTTTGTTCGACGTTATTTCCGGTGGCTGTGGCGACAATTCCACACCAAATCATCGATCATGTGACCAACTTATTTATGGCCAACCAGCCAACATTGGTCAACACTCACTCAACGTTCCATTCGATAAATTGCGGAAAATATCCAATGCACTGACTTGAATGTATTTCATGGTTCAAGGACCTCTGGCAGATGAGCTTATTAAAGATCTCTGGTAATTGAATTAGCTGATATTTGTAATTACAAATTGGCCAGACGTCTTTAGCTATGAAATGCTCTGTAGTCCATAATCTGCACCAGTCACTAAAATAGTTCAGAGAATACCCTGAAATCTATATCAATATTTCCTCCAGCCCTGACAATTTGTGCACTATAGTCTATAATCTGCATTCATTCTCTAAAACAGTTCAGAACATATTATCCTGGATGGTATGTTTCCTGTTTCTTATAGTGTCTCCAGCACTGTCATCTTAAAAACTTCAGCTTCATACTAATTTCAAGGAATGTGGGCTACTTATGGAAAAAAATATCCAGTATCAATTTTTCAATTAGGCACTTAGAAAACCTTGATTCTAATAACTGATGTTAAAAGAACTGAAATCATAGAACACAATGGAATTTGCCTGTTTGAGTATTTTTTGTGCTAGCATGAAAATGAGAAAGACAATTGTGCCTGAAAGACATCGTAGTTTGCATTGTGAAATATAATAATGCAATCATCTACAAGAAATTGTATTTCAACTGGAAAAATTTCTCTGGGAGTGTTTTTGGTACCTGATATTTTGATTTTCAAACAAAATATCGTTAATATTTTATTAACTGAAATTAATTAATAACATAATAATTCGTTGGGATTAATATCAGTTACGACAAATAGATAAAATCCTCCTCCAGTATGACTTTGAATAAGGGTAAATAGAAAAAACATGTCGCAATATATAAGCTTGAAAGTCTCTTCCAGTGTAGAAAACCAGACTTGAATCAAAATAGATACATCAATACTGAAGTTACTGTCCTAGGTTTAAAAGGTGTCTCTCATAAAACGTCTTAAAAGATCCATCACCATTCCATACAGGTTCAACTGAGCTCAACTTTTCAACAGAATTGCTCTCTGAATGGACGATACTTTCCTAGGTGTTGACATCTGTCCACCAAGTTTTAGCCCAGTTAGAGAAAAGTTGAAGAGCTAACTTTTCGCAGCCCATAAATAAAAGATAGAACGTATTTGCTTTCAATTTCATCCTTGAAGGAATTAGGTTTGCTCAGCTAAGATAGAAAAATAAGAAGATCCAGAGGAAACCAAGATATGACAGAAATCTAGGACAACAGAGTTAAATTTGTACGGAGTAAATATGAAATTAATTGTCATGGATATTATTTGTTAATGTGAGAGAATTCTACATGTGTTTCAAGCATTTCAACTAAATTGAATGAAAAAGACTAAGAAATTGTCAAAAACCACAGATTTATTGATAAACTGACAGTTTATCAGACTTTGACAATGGTGTAATAAACGAAACCGGTCTTTCTAAGTATCAATAAATCTGTGGTTTTTGACAATTTCTTAGTCTTTTTCATTCAATATGAATAATTACCACAATATCAACTTCTCAACTACACAATAAGTGAAAAATTTGAACTAAAATTTTACATGAATTTTAAATTTAAAATCATGAAAACTGAAATCTTACATGAATTAAAAAAAATCATGAATTCTAAAATTTTACATGAATTCAAAATCATGAAATCTGTAATTTTACATGAAAGATGTCTTGATTAGCCCCATTGTTTGATCAGATAATATAATCACGCTATCTAATGCAGAACATTTCTATCCACATAGAGATGTGAAGTAAGTCATTAGCTGAATATCTTGTATTTTCAATGCGACCAAGAGCAGTCTACTTCTTCAATGTTGACAGTTGACTATTATATGATCAAATAACACTCGTCGAAACATGAATGAAATTGATGGATTTCTATTATCAAGTGAATAGTGACAACGTAGTGACAATCGTCACTGGTGACTGGTGACTGGTGACTGGTGACTGACCCTCAGTGACAGCATGTGTGCTTGAGTGCAGAATAATGTTGCAGAGAGTGGCCAAGTCCCAAAGGAGCTGTGAGGCTTCCTATTGCGGAAGCACACTGAATACAGTCTCTACTGCCATTATTAAACTAGCAAGGCGAAGGGAGATCGTTATAGGAAGCACTTCAACAAATTGAAGAAACTATCGTACTGAACACTTGGCTTTATCTATGAGAGGCAACCTAAGCATTGAACTATTCAACTACTGTGGTGCAATTGAATGAACTTGATTCAATAATAATTTTAACATGTTTAGAATTTCAACATGAGTATAATTTGTGGATCAAGTAAAATTTTTTAATTTTTTTTGTGATTGTGAAGGAAGATTTTTGTTTGGATTTGTATTTTGAAATTAATTAATCTGATAAATCCAAAATTATTGTAATACATAAATTTTTTGGACTCAAAATAGTGTGTGAATTAAGTTATTATTTACTTAAACACTAGACCGTGTATTCAAAATTAAGGTTTAAAGCAGTTTTGGGCGAATTCCTGTTGTTTTTACCTGCATTGTATCTATTGTCTATGAATAAATAAAATGAAATAATGCCGCGGTGCGAAATAAATAAACTTGAACTGCATAATAGATAGTACACAATAGGATGAGGGGTATGATGGGGATAGATTATGTTAAATTTTAAACAAATATTTTTTGATATATGAGGAGATTAACATCAGAAACAACGTATGAAGTAACATCAACAGTTGCATGAAAAATACTTGTAATTCAGAACTCTACTAAAAAATTAAATTTCCAAATTAAAACATTTGTTGAACTTTAACAGCAAAAGTCTAGCAATATGTATTTTATCAATTTGTATTATTTTATCAATATACTAACTAAAAGAATCTCACGGCTACTTTGAAGCCAGTGAGTGAATTATGCATGAGATTTTATAAATAAATAGAAGAACAGATTATGTCATTCGAAAACGAATTTACGAATATAGGAATTTGACAGATATAACTAATATATAAACTTGAATTTCAAAATAAGAAGAAAATATAATATTATTATTTGGTACAGCAAGTCAAATACTACATTGCGAAGAAATTGAATGCATCTCAATTATTGTATCCTGTAATAGTGATGCGTATACGTAGTGAATGTAAGGAATAAATTCCTACATGAATGTAAGTGAAATAAGAAATAAATTTCAATTAGGGATTCAAAATTCAGAATTTTTGGAGATGTTTTATTTCAGTAGGAAATTATAATATAAATTTACCAACTCTTTTCGCCACTACATTTCACATTTACTACTTTGAATAGCTCAATAAAATTGTGATTTTCCTAAAAAAACTCACATTTATTCTACACTGGGAATAGTGTTGTTGAGTCACATTGGAAAAATATCGCAATAAAAAAATGAGGAACCAAGTGAGAGTGAAGAAGAATGTTGGTGGGTTGCAATTAACCACAGATAGGGAAAAGTCTCATTAAAAGTATTAAAAGTACCCTCCTGGCCAGACACTCATTCCAGCATCTCTCATCACGACAATCTCTTCCTTCCTTCCTTCTTCTTCTTCATCTTTTTCTTCTTCTACTACTCTTCTTCGTCCTTATTTTACCTCCTTCCTCATGCTTCTAAATACAGATTTCCATTCCTCCACAACTCATCATTTTCCATGAAGAATCGTGTATCGACCAGCCGTGCTGTGCTGACTCGACTCAACTTGCCAGGGATCTAATTAAAGAGCGGCAGAATACCCTACTGCTGTTACCAACCTAAGAAATTCCAATATAAAGGTTTTATGAAAACCGGCAAGTTTTTCCAAGAACCTTAGCAGAATTTTTATAGATAAGCAGCCTTTTTCAATATTGAGGCTATTCTATTTACAATATCGATATGAAATAAAATGGCGGAAGGGAATTGATAATTACAATATAGATTAATAGTACCATTCAAATTGGTCTGATATAAAAACAATGAGGATTACATGGCACATAGATAGTATACAGAATATTAAGGCTATTCTACTTACAATATGCAGAATAAAGTTCATTTTCAATATAGATATGAAATAGAATGGCGGAAGGAAATTAATAGTTATTACAATATAGATTAATAGTAACATTCAAATTGGTCTGATATAAAAACAATGAGGATTACTTGGCACATAGATAGTATAGTTCTAAGACATCTATGGCAATTTCTGTAATAATGAGGAAATACTTATAGTCTATTGCTTGACTAATAATTTGAGAATCATTCATTTGTCAGAATCGAAAATTCAGAGTGAAAAAAATCATTTATTAGTATCGACTCTGATCAAAATAACAGCCACAGAGTCGTATCATAGAGGAAAAATAGCATAAGAAGATATCTCATGGTATAGGGCAATTATGTTCTAAATTTCACTGTTAACTCAAGCCGATAGTCCTAATCGTGATAGTCTTTATCGTGAGGCTATGTGATGCAGGTAGTTTTTCATACTGTTTCTTACACTCTAACCCGCCCAAAACAATAGTAATAGAAAGTAGTTGACAGTAATCGGCTTGATATTTGGAACATAAATGACCTATACCATGGGATATCTTCTTATGCTATCTATTTCTCTAACGTATAACGTGTTGCTATAATCCACAATCAAATTATCAAAAGCTTAAAAATGGGGCGATAACTCCATAAAATATTGAGTACAATCAAAGTTTCACGTCGTGTTTCAAGTTGAGGAGAAAATATATAGGACACAAATCACAAAAAATGTGGTGACATCAGAACCCAGATAAAAAACCTAATACCCGGTTTGATGGTTTGGGATGGGTCCGAGGTGGAAATTCTATCAGAAGAAAAGTAAACGAAAACCTGATTAGCAAAAGCGCAGGATTTCGAACGAAAAAGATTGGAACTTGTCGGCTGTGAGCCATACACCTGAATTCTATATAAGGACATAGATGGAGTGCCAGTGTATGTTATCATAAATAGAAGAGCAGGCTGATCACAGCTAGTTGACAAAGGGCCGCGTGGGCAGGACAAGCAAGGCAAGGCCTTTACACAGTCGGCCAGCCGCGTAAAGTGCAGTTGAAAGACACTTCCAGTCGGGCGCTCCTCTGACGTCACCAACGCCTGTCATGCAGCGACCCGCAACCCGCACAACACAGGCATCACTTCATAGCAACCAAGTTATTCAACACAACAATCTCTGATAATTAGAGTTTTTTTTCAATTTAGATGTCCATATTATAGGCAATCGCTTTATAGCAACGAAGTTATTCAACACATCAATCCGTGATAATTAGAACCTTTTTTCAATTTAGATGTCCGTATTATAGGCAATCTCTTTATACCAACGAAGTTATTCAACACAACAATCTGTCATAATTAGAGTTTTTTCAATTTACATGTCCATATTACAGGCAATCGCTTTCTTTATAGCAACGAAGTCATTCAACACCAACGTTAGTAGATAGATCTGTCTACTAACTTTGATTCAACACATCAATCCGTGATAGTTACAACTTTTTTCAATTCAAATTTCCCGTTTACAGGCACTGATGGCTTCAAGATGCAAAATTATTTCTATACATACCGCAATATATTTGTGTTTAGGCTACAAGCTTTTCACTTTTCTATAGAGTAGATAAAGTAGTAGGCACTCTATCGTGAGAAAGTATCATGTAGGAATTGAGAATATTCGTTTTTTGTATTTGAGAAGACATCAGATGCAGATGAGAATAGTAATTATTTGGCAAGTCTTGACATGTAATTGGGAACAGTCTTTAGGGTCTATAGTCAATTTGTATTTGAGAACACGGCTAAATATCACATCACATCAGGCTCTCTCATGGTTTTCATGATTTTCAGATTGGTTGATTTGTATTGTAGAAGTTCAATTTTTTCAATTGGGGTCAGAAATTTATCAAACAACTCTTGGAATAACTTGGACGAATAACCCGGTTGAGGTGAAGTGGTTGGTATTAGGGAGGATACCAAGAAATGTTGTACAGTCAAAGTGTAGAAAAGAACATAAATAAATGAATTTAAAGAGTGATAAGTCATGAAAGAGTAATACCTGACTAATAATAAATTTCTTCCGACTTTCGTGCATGAACGGGAAACATCAAGTTTGAATTCTGAACCCAGTGAAGATTCAACCTGATTTTTGCTGTAAAATAAGCTCAACTTTACAACCCATAAATGATTTTAGCAGAA